>NW_028277076.1:3826250-3978653 GCF_059951505.1 Python bivittatus | reverse complement strand
AAGCAACTGAGCATTATATACATAGGGCGTGTCCTCAGATTTAATGTTATAGTGCCGGGAGAGCCCCCATGTTCTCACTTGGTGAGAACTCAGGCGAGATGGTGAAGATAATCAAACAAACTTGGGGGACTGCCATGAGCTAGAAGAGGGGGAGGAGAGGGTAACTTGACATGACCTCTAGGTACATATTGGGAAATAGGTTCTTAAGCTGCCCCCCTCCCCCCCAAAATGTAGTTGTTGTTCTTCTCCATGAAGGCTCCTCAGGGAAGTCCTGGGGGAGAAAAGGGAAGGTTTGGATAAGCCCTGATTTTGGTTTTGCAAAAGGGAGTTGATAGTGTCTTTCAGATAATGATCAGAGTCGTTGTCCTTAGGGTCTTCTGAGACATAGGACAGGTCTGTAAGGGTACAGATTGGAGGAACAGGTGCTGCTAGGATGCAGAAGAGAGGGAGGGTGGAAGGGAAAAAGAATGGCTTAACTAGAGTTGCTGATGGCCAAACAACTGCGTTTGCACAACCTGCTGAGTTTGGGTAGCGTTAACCTTTGTTTTAGCATGGTTTAGCATCTTGGACAAACCCAGCCTCTGTGGTCAGGTTATGGTTCAGACTATTGGGGGAATCTAGCAAAAGGGTTAAAGAATTCTGTTTTAGAGGCTGACTATTCGATGGCATTTAAATTAGGTGACATCTTCCAGTTGAGCTCAGTTCCTGCTGACTACCTGGGAACGTCCATGTAGTTTTCTCAGCAGCAAAACAGAAGTGGTTTGCTGAGATGTATTTACCCACAATCTAGTCCACAGCTCTTGGGGTTTCCTAACCATTTCCCATCCCGTTTTTCTCAAGGTCAAGTGAACTAGTTACATGCATTCTGGACTGGTAAGGCTGGGTCCTTCAGAAAGGGCACAGAAGGTTTCTTGTGTGAGCTCAGGCTTGGTTGAAATTAGAGACTGCCAAACCAACTTCATGTTCAGTTGTTTGTATTGTTGGCCAATTCATTCTCCCCCCATCTCCAAAAAAAAACAAAAAACAGAGGCAGTGATTATTCTTTCCAGCTGATCTTCGCTCTTTCCTGCAATGTAAACACGCTAAGTGCTTAATTGCAACTCCGTCTGTCTGCCAAGGACCAGGAGACGCCCAGATGCAGACGGGTGTGCGGTGCTCTGTCTGCACTGAGCTTTTTAATCAGGAAGGATCCAAACTTCTCTAGCCCCACAGCATCCTGAATTGCTGGATGACCGGGCCTTGGGAACAGACAGGCCTCCAGCCCGGTTGCATATATTACATTCGTGATGACAAACAGACATTGCTCCAAAACAGATGTATTAGATGACACACCTGTCACTTTTTCCCCCCTTCCTGAGCAGGAGTACTGTCTTCCAATACAGCGAGATGGATCTCTTTATCACTGACATGCACACACACACATACACACACAGAGTACAAGATATACAACCATTGCACGCTTCCTAAAACCTGTGTAGGCTAGACTCTGCAAACTACTATTGGTGCAGCGGCTTTGAAAGCTGTTTGGAAGTTTCATCTAGAAGAAAATGCAGAGGACTGGAGAACTTTTAGGGAGATACTGAAATAACATTGTTTTTTCCCTGGTACCTGTTTGCAACTGAGCTTTAAGGACAAATATTTTTTTCTTTTTAATCTATGGAGGCTAAAATAAACCAATGGATAGTTTGAGAGCTCAATTTTTTATTTATTTCCAATCTGTTTATTAAGCCATCCCAGGGCTGATGAAACTCTGCAAATATTTGAGATGCTCAGATTTTTTTTTTCCATTGGGCAATGTTATTTTTGAGCGCTTGAACATTTTTGTGATCTTTGAGCTGACCCAATATTTGCAGATAATACAGATTTTGACTCTTCCCCCCTCCCCCCAACATAGCTTCCTTTGTTTTGGCTTTCAGTTGTTACTTTTCCTCTCTGCTTTTGGCTTTAACGTTTACATTGCCTTTTTAAGAAGTTGATGTGACTGTATTTATTTGGTTGTGTCAAAAGGAGAGTGTTTAAAACAGTACGTACGCCACTTTGGAAAGGTTGGTAGTAAAAGTAGGTTAACTTAAAGTAAACCAAACCCCAAATAAATACGGAACATTACAAAAGGCGTAAAAAAAGTCAACTCTTTTTTTTAAAGAAAATGATTGCGTAGGGAAGCAATTTCTGCCTATGCATTAGTGTCTCTATAATCTGCCAACGTCATCCAAAGACGTTCAAAAGAGTCTGGAGAATATCTTCTCCAGCTCATGCTGTTCCTTACTTTTCCCTCCCCTGTGCCTCTCCAGGTGCCTCTGGAGGATCGGACCATCTTCTCAGGCAATCTCTTCCAGTACATAGAAGAAAACAAGAAGTGGAGGAACCGTTTCAGCATCGTGCCCCACAACTATGGGCTGGTGCTGTACGAGAACAAACTGGTGAGGCTCTAGAAGGCTTTACAAAGGCTAACTTCTGCTCCCTGGTGGGTGGAGAAGGAGAAGAGCCGAGGGGCACCCACTCTCCTTTTCTCAACGGGGACATAAGCCTCTTGAGAGATTGTCTTTCAGAGCAGCTCCATGGATAGCCAACCAAGAGACCCTTCTGCCGAAAATGAAGTCCTCCAGAAAGAGACTTTTCAGTCGCTCTCACTTGGCCAGCTAGTAAAGCCATCAGATGGGAGGGGTTCCCTGGATTGGTTTGTCCCCTTTTTGATTAGGACCGTGCCAAATGTTAATTCAGCCTCTCTCTCTCTCTCTTTTTGTTCATCATGGAGCAGATTTTTTTTCCTAAAAGAGGAAAATAGCATGGGTGAAGTTTTCAAGGGTAAGATGGGGTTGAGCTCATTCCTTACAACGAGGCCAAGTGAGTCAAGTGTCCCTTCTGTGTGTACAGCACAATCCTTTCCCCAACCATCTGTAGCTTCCTGACTTGGCACATTGTCATGCAGTGCCAAGGGGAAATCCCAGGGAGAAATACACATTTTTATTATGCAGCTTAAGAAGCGTGGACAGCTAGGAAGCGATGGTAGAATGAAGAGATCCGTCATGGGAAATATTGTAAATTTGCCAAGGCTGCCAAAAACAGAAACCAAAAAGAAATCCTCAAACAGCCTGAGAATTGGTAGGCAGTTTGGGACGGAATTGCTTTGGACATCTTGGCAAGGTTTCATAAAGTATGATAGCTCTAGGGGAGGCCGTTTGTGGCAGGAATGTTGACCACGTGAACACTGTATGTTTATGTGTTCCCATCTCCCTCCTCCAGGCCTACGAAAGGGGTCTGCAACCCCGAATTCTCATCAACAGTGCTGGCTACAAGATCCTCACCTCCTTGGAACAATATTTGGAACTGGTCAGCCACAACTTAACGGGTGAGTTCTACTTTGTGAATCCCAGCTGGTCCTCCCTCAGACACAAATGAGCCTGGAGGCAGCAAGAGTGTGGAAGTTGGGGCCCTTCAGATGATGCTGAGCTGTTAGCCATGCCAACTGGACTCGATGGGAGTCATCCTTCAGCATTATCCAACCAGCCACAGCTTCCCCACCCTTCCGTTGGGCTCCAGAGTGAAAGAGGTTGAGAAAGAAGCAGCATTGCCTGTGTTCTGCCTGCAAACTGGTGGTCTTTCTTTTGGGAGAATGAAGAGAGAGAGAGATCGGCTACTGCTGTACAAATATTTCTAAGCATTGAGCATTGACACCAAGCAGTGGGAAGGGAACAGGGAGGCAGATAGAAGGAACGTGTCTCAGGAGGATGAAAATGGTGTCTTCAGAGGAGCTGTCCCACATCAGATGACAAAGTCACCTCTTTGGTGGTGAGTGGATGAGCAGGACTCCTTACTTGAACCAGCAGTAGGAGAATGTGCTTGCCCAACAGAAGCAAGATGCAAGCCAACTCTGTAACTGCAGCAGCTGTAAAGATACTCTCTATTCAAGAAGACAGTCTCTATATTTCAAGCACGGCCACCTTAGCTGGCTGTGAAAATGCAACTGATATTTTTTATCTTAGGAGGCCAGACCAAGAGTTTTGTTCAGCCTCTTACGAGGGTTGGTGTGGTTCCTGCCCGCTTGCTACCAGCTTGAAAGGGAATTGCTTTAACTTGTGTTATCTGAAGGCCACTTTAGGACCTGCAAGGAGGGCCTGTCAAGGATGCTCAGTAAACAAAACACACTTCTCAAGTGGCCCTCCAAGCAGGTGAAGATGTGTGCTAGAAAAGTTCTCAGGGCCACCAGCCAAACTGCTTGAACACAAGAAAGACGTTCTTCCTGAGCTGCCCTGAGACATTTGGAGAGGAAAGGTGGCTCAGAGAACCATGGCATTAGAAAGGATCTTTGAAGTAATCTAGTCCTCCTAGCAATCCATCACAGGGATCTTGCAATTACAGCCTTCCTGGTATTGGGCCATTTAGCCTGTTTTAATGACAGATATCCCATCACTTCCTAAGGAGGTGGGATGCAATCTTCTTCTAATAAGTACCACCATTTTCTATGGGTTACATCATTGTCTGTGGCTTCTGTGGCTTGACCCCTATGGAGTACCATGCAGTTCGGCATCCTTGTGTTCTTTGCACCATGAGCGTCTGCTGGGAAGAGAGCCTCCTGCCTTCCTTTCTGAGTAACCAAGTCTAAGCCTGCCAGATGTAGTTGCTTCTTGCTCTGCGCTCCTGAGCCTCTGGGGAATTCGTCATTGGCAGTTGAATCCGGAAGTCCCATCTGGCTCACACGTGCATCTGGCTTCAAGAGGACAAAGCAGGAATATCTGAATCTCCTGCTGCAGGAATCACTCTCAGGCTTTGCTGGGCTCACGTTTGTTCATTGTGTGTCTGTGTTGTTGTTTTTCCCCCTCCAGGCTCCACATCCAAACCGAGCCATGCTTCCATCATCAAATGCCCCACCCAGTTCCCCCTCATCCTTTGGCATCCTTATGCCCGGCATTACTACTTCTGTGTGATGACTGGCAAGGAGCAAGACAAGTGGCGGGCGATTTTTCAAGACTGCGTGCGCCACTGCAACAATGGTAAGCTTGGTGAGCATTTGGGTGTGCGTGTGTTTTTCTCCTCCTCCTAAAAGATAGTCTTCCTGGTATGGCACCTTGGCTTTGCAAATCTGATTTAGCGACCGTGAGGACCAGAAACCTCCTTCTGATCGGAAATGTAAACAGAACTTGAGTTTTTGAGCAGCCTCTATTCTGAGCACAGTCCTAGAGTTGCCTGTTTTTTTATAGCAATTTCATCCCCCATTTCCTCTAAGGAAGTCCTTCCTCTTCCAAGCTGCATCACACACCCACGAGGGAGGCCAGACTGAAGGTATGAGCAAGCAGCTAAGTTTATGCATCTCTCTAAACAAGACATTTTTAAGATGATTTAATGCTGAACCACGATGGGTGGGTTTGCTGGTTGCCTTAAACCAAACCTAAACAACCATCACGACGAACCGCAAGTATTTAGCAAATGTGATGGCCAAGTGAAGATTGGAATGTGAAGTCTTAGTCTGAGGACACCACTGTAACCATTATACTATACTACTTTCTCTTTAGAGGTTGAATCTCCATCTGTTTTCTTGATGCTTGATCAAAAGAGTCATGGTATCAACTGCAGCCTGTTTGCCATTAGTTCTCGGTCTCCTACCAGATGCGCCAAATTTTTCTCAACCCTTTCTCTGTTGCATTTTGTACCAAGGACATTCCTCAGGTCAGGAGCAGGAGCCCTGATCTGCTCAAGCAGAGGATGGGAAAGAGTGGCCAATGAGACAGTAATGGTGTTGTTCTGTTGTTGTTTTTTAAGCAAAGGCTTAAAGGTAGATTTGCCAACTGCAGAGTCTCGCAGTTGAGACTGAGGATAATGTACTGATTTTCTTTTTTAATGATGCTTTCATTATTAGTCACCATATTGGAGCTGGTAATAGAGGGATTGGCAAAATGTTTCCTTGAAAGGTGAGATTGGAGCAGGCATAGTTCTTGAGGGTTAGTGACCCATCAGCACGTTGGAGATGAATTTGGTACGGCTGGCCACCGGCTATTCCCAATCCTTACTGGGGATCATTTGGTCGGGGGGGGGGCAGCTGCCCTGAACTGAGTTATTTAATCATCATTCTGGCAAACATTGGGCTTGCTTGATCACCCTGATCGTTTCCTAGATTTGGGTGGCTTTCTTTGAAGGGGCGGAAGGACAGCTCTGCTTCTATGAGCGCTTGGCCACCTGAGAGAAGGTCACCCTGTGGTCTGTGTGTGGCTCACAGTGCCTCCTGATTGCACAGATGAAGGCTACAAAAAGACCCACATTTCGGAGGAGCATTTTCAGGTTGTTTGGAGAAGGAAGTCTAAAGATAGGAATGGCCACCGAGGGCTTTTTAGAGGCCTCCCTTTGGTCTGATGGCTGGGTCATACTTTCTAATTAGAACTGATGGCTGGGTCATACTTTCATGATTCCAGAAGCAATAGGAAACCTGAATCCCACTTCTCAGAAAGGGTTGTTGCCTCTCTATCCTGTTTATAAACTACTCCAGAACAGTCTGAGCTAGAATGGGATGCCTCCTCCACCGTTCACTCCAAAGGTGACCTTGGGCTTATCTGGTTGATCTCATTGCCTTATCGCACGCCAGCCTGAATCGTGGAGGAAGAAGGCAGGGCAATTTACGCAGATGGATGCCTTGCCATTCTCTATAGCAAGTGTCTCTGCTGTTTTCCTTCTCTTGCACTTCATGAACTGGGGATCGCTTACATCTTAAGGGCTTTCCTGAACCACGGATGCCTTTCGATCCCAGCCAGGATGTATAACTTCCTGGGAGCTCCTGAGAAATGCAAGGTTCCCTGTGCGGCAGGTTTCTCTTTCATAGCTTCCAGCCTGAAATGGCTACCGGTCTTGCCCCATCCATTTGCTCCCATCCCTGGGAAGGGGGTGAAGGTGCTCTGACAGTTTCTGGTGAGGTCAAGGCCCCTGGGCTCCTCTCTGCAAGCTGGGAACCTGCTCCTGCCCAGGGTGAGGCTGTGTTGGCAGAAGGTGGCATTTTGCATCCAATGAGCTCCACCCATCCTGCTTCGCTTGGCAAGTTTCCTGCGCTTGGGCCTGTGCGGAATGCACTGTGCGGGTGGAAGAGTCTAAAAACAGCACTGGCAGTAAAAAGCTATCCATCATTCTCCTCTTGCTGCTTAGGAAGAGCCTCCCTCTGAAATTTCCAAGCTGGGCAGAACCTGTCCGCCCAACTCACAATCGCTGCCCTGTTCTCTTCTCTCTCCCACCTCCCTCTGGGGTTTTGGAGAGGTAACTCTTGGGTGCAACGCCCGTGCCACGCTCCATTACTGCCGTCAAGATTAAACTGTATTGCTTGGCTGGGTGACACCTTGCCCTTTTCCTATAGAAAGCAGTTGGTATGCTGGCTTTTTATAACCAGCCAGGTTGGGCAAGGCCGAATGTTGGGGGCGACCATAGGGGAGAAGATTTGAAGGTTCTCCTTTTTACCTTTGGAAACAATGCTTTGGATTTAAAATGGGCTGGAATAACCCAATAAACGCGTGCAGCTAGGAAAGATAGAATGTCCCCACATGCGTTGTACGTGTTCCTGCACAGAGAGAAATTCAAGATGCTTGAGACAAGAAGAGGGGAGAAGACAAAGTAAGGTGTTTTAAATAGGGGGGTAAATTAGGCATTGGAGACATCCGTTCCATAATCCCCCAATCCTGCATTCAACTCCAATCTCTCCGGCAGCCCAGTATCAGATTGATTCAGCTCTTGTCCTCACTTGGATGAACAGCTGGACAGAGGAGGGGCGTCCCTTGAGCAATGCCACTTTTCCCCCCTGCAGGCAAGTAGCTGGAGAGCAATTAGAAGATGAAGAGAAGGAGAAGAAAAATGGGTGAAACGAAATAGATTCTTGTGGAGCTGCTGCAGATTTCTTACCGTTTCCAGCCTTCTCTTTTATAGCCGTGAGGACTAGAAATTTGCTGCGTGCTTTTTGATCACTTTTTTTTTTAATGAGGTTGCTGGGGAAGGGTTATATATTTGGTGTGATTCATTTGTGAGACACGCAGACTTTGGCTTGATTATCCGAAGGGGCAGGGCTGGAACCAAATTTCAGGGAAGTGGATTTTTGGCTGAACATTAGGGAAGGGTTTTTTAGCAATAAAAACTGACAGGAAAATGGCCTGTGCCCAGAAAGGCTGGCCTCTCTTTCCTGTAGTAGTATTTAAACAGAAGCAGGCTGAGCACCCATCAAAGGAGGAATCGCTGCCTCCTGTAGTGCCACCATGTGCCAAGAAAGGGGTTGGAATAAATGATCTTGAAATCATTTCTAGCTCTGGGATTCTGACTCTGGATAAGGGCTCGCTTCTCCTCTTCTTAGCTCTGTTCTGGGAGGAGAAAAGAGATGATTCAGAGGAGCGTACAGCAGAGATCTGACATGGGGCACAATTTCCCTGCCTCTTGAAAGCTAGAGCGCTAGGGAGCGGATTTCCTTCGGAACACCCTCAGGAGAGGAATGCCTATGTGAACATTCGCTTCTGCTTTCCTGCGAAGGAAATCCGAGGGAGCCAGCCAGGTGCCTTCCTGTACGTGCCGTGCGTGCTCTGTTTGTGTCCTGCTGCAGCCGTAAGATGGCAGAGGGACCGGGTGGCTCTGTCTGTCTGTCTGTCTCCCTCCAGAGCTTCCCAAACAACAGGCAGATTTCAGAGTCTCATCGGAGATTAGGCACATGGGATTTCCTTTCCTGAGCTCGGCTGCCCCGCTGGCGTCTCTGCCCCCCTTTGGCATGGAGATGTGGTCCATGCATCCTGCATAGCGCTGTCGCTCTGGTCAAGGAAGAGGAAGAAAATATTCTTCGATGCTCCAGGCATCTGGGACTCCCTCTTTATCTACCCCCTTTTGGATCCATTCAAGCCTCTTCCCGTGTTCTCGCCAGGGTGATTAACAGAGATGCTAAAGACCAACAGGATTTATGTTGCTTTCTCAGAGCTAGAGCCTCTCTTCCCACGCATTCCTCTGCTGTGCAGCGCCTGCTTGCTTATGGTCAGCGCGGTATTTATAAAATCGCTTGAAAGCCACTGATTATTCATCTCGCCCTTTGTTTTTTTGGCCCCCTTCTGAAGCTTTGCAGCGTCGCTACACTTCCTGCTCCGGCACCGTTGGATGTCCTCTGCTGGATTCAGCTCTTTCTCCCCGAAAAAAGCCCCCTTCATTCTAACTGGGGGGAAGGTGGTGGGGGGGGAGGGAGGGAAGAGAAGGATCGGGCCAAAATAGCCACCCACGTTTCTCCACTGCCACCCCCAGTTTCCCAGCCATCTTCCCATGAATCACAAAGAAGGAATCCCGGATAGTTGGAGAAGGTCTACAAGGCAATCCCTTCCTCCCTGCGGGGGAGTTGGTTTTGCAAAGATTGAAGGAGGGGGGATCATGCCTTCTCTCTGATTCATTCTCCCACCATCTTTTTTAGTCACTTTCTCTCCCTTGTTCTTCCCCCAGCTTGGATGAAAATGTGGCTGCTTCCTTTTTTCTTTCCCCACTGTGATTTACTTCTGCCAACTCCACTGTCAGAGAGGCATTTTTCTTGGGAATGTAAGTGTGACGAAGGCGTAGATTTCCTCCTCTCTTGGGTTTAGGGAACTTGCAGTTAACACCAAAGCAGTCAAAGCAGTATGCTACTGGCTCAAAAGACAGTTACAGATGGACGGCGTGGTGGAGACGTGAAGAGGAAGAGGACAATGGCAAGTTTAGACAAGTTTATGAAGGAGAAGTCTGTTTCCATGACTATAAAGATCAAAATAATTAAAGCACGGTTTTTGTCAGGGGCAACATACGATTGTAAAAGCTGGATATCGAGAAGAGTGAGAGAAAGAAGATAGGGGCCTTCAAGCTGTGGATTTGGAAAGAGTTGCTAAGAGTCCCATGGACTGCAAAAAGGACCAGTCTTGGAGCAAAGAAAGGAAAATGATTTCCTTGAGGCTGTGATCAGCAGGCAATGATTCACATACTTTGGGCCCGTGATGCAAATGGATGGTGGACTAGAACAAACTGCCTCGCTTGGCTAGGTTGAGGGGGGAATTAACAGATGAAGGGGACAGAGGAGGTTAAAAAAGAACATGGAGGAGTAGGAGGTGGGTGCTTGTCCGTGGAATCACTAGGGTTGAACGTGAGTTGGTGGCCTCACACTAACTGATCTGGCGGTCACTACAAATACATCCCGCAAAAATGCATGGGTCTCTTATTTAAGGCCTGTGAATTTGGAAGATAAAAATGCAAGTCCTGCCATTCTGGTGACAGATTCTAACAGCTTACTTGACTCTAGATAATTCAGGGGGAGTGAGCTAAGATATATACTCAGGGGTTAGATAAATCCTTCCAGTCTTGCTGGCCTGCCCGGGCTGGGAATCAAAGCGTGTTTGTATGTGATTTTTGGTTTAATTGTCAGCTTGGTTACAGTGCATGAACTTCAGATTTCCTGAACTGAAGTGCAGACAGGAGCAGAGTTCCTGTTCGTTATCTGAACTTGTTAAAATGATGTGATGTCATGCAAAATAAGCAGAAGATGTTCTGATTGGGGAAAATTGTAAAAAGGGGCCGTGTGCCTCATAACGTATGTGTGTTAGTGGGGAAACAGCCCAAAGAGAGTTCCACGAAGGAAATCCGATTGCAAGAACACAGCAACGCTTTCAGTCGTTAAACCTGAGTTAACAAAACACAGCGTTATATTCAATAACATGCAGTGCCCAGATAAATCAGCTCTACCATGGATTCACTGCTGGTTTACCCAACTTGCTAAGCCAATATGATGAACTGCAAATGATCCAACTTTATTTAGCCCAGCCTAGCGTGGGTCAGAATCCGGCCCACGTGAATGCTTGAGCCTCCCAGAGTCACCCTCTGGGGGAGATGGGCTGCGTATAAATTTAATAAATAACACTTGGCAGACTTGTGTACAAAATGTGTGTATTTTAGGAAACGTGCTCCCTAAAAAACCATGGTGGGGGGAGGGGGGAACTGACCAACTTGTGCAGAAATCAACCAGAATGAATGGAATCTGAATTTACGTCCTTGCATCAATTTACACCAGTTGCATAATGATACCTCATTTGCACAATTCACGCCACTTGTGTAATTGTATTAACGCCATCTATTGACAAAATGGCATACATTTATCCAAGATGCCTGGATAACTTCAGATATCACAGACTGTGTGTTTTGAGGGTGATGCTTGTGGCGAAATCTTGTCGGCTATGCCTGCACTCCATTGAGCGAGGTCTCATTAAATTGAAATATTTTTATTCCTTTCTTAGGCGTCTAAAGGGGGAAAAATGATTGTAGCTGTCTGTTTCTGCTTTGCTCCTTCCAGGAATTCCAGAAGAGTCCAAGGTGGAAGCTCCAGCATTCACCGACGCCGTGCGTATGTATCGCCAGTCAAAGGAGCAGTACGGCACCTGGGACATGCTTTGTGGCAACGAAGCCCAGGTGAGTTACAGGAGGGTGGCAGATTCCCAGGGCATATCCACCACCAATCTTTGATCTAAGATAGAGAAGCTGGGGCCCAAAACTTGCCAAAATAGTGATTGGTCCCCCTGCAATTGCAGTCCAGAATTGAAGGTTGGAGTGCCTTGTGTTTGGGAAGCCTTAGTTCTGAGTTTCTTGCACCATGCAGAGTGGGCCAGTTGGTCTCCAAAGCCCGCTTGGCAACGCTCCTCTTAACCAAAGGGCTGATATTTTGAATAATTTTAAATAATTAAGAAAAGGAAGCTTGGATTGGTTCACTGCTGTAATGGCGTGTGGGAAAGACCTTGGGAGACTGGGGCAAGAGACGCTGCCAAGGGAACCGTCAGATAAGAGATAGCATAGCCCTCAGCTGGATAGTGGGTGGGACAAGAGGCTCAGAAGGGATCCTCTCTAGTTTCTCGGGCTGTAAAGGAGACGGGGGGAGAATTGCCCTTTCAGACTTGCAAGATTCTGTCAGTGTAGCTTTATGATAAAGTAGAATTAGCTCATCTGGTGGTGATTCCTCTCTGGTTTAATCCACAAAGCCGACAACTGCTGATCAGTTTTCATTGTACTGTTGGAACACTTGAGCAGATAAGAATGTGTTGGCTGTTTGGTGCCTTTGGCTGTTGGATGACTCATGTAGAAGTTGTTAGCAAGAGGCTTGTGGGCTCAGACTTGCCATCCATCTTCTCCCACCCCATTTACTATATCACACACCCACACTTGAGGCTTAAGTTGAGGTGTGGGCAAAAGTCTTCCATGGGAAGCATTAACAGTGTTATCCCCAGGGAAGGGGGAAGCAGCAGATACGGAGAACTTCCTTTGGCAGCCCAATGAAAGAGCAAAACACCAGATCAGCCTTGCCTGTAAATGCGCTTGTTGGCATTCATGGATGGCGTTTCTATCCCCCAGATTTGACTCCTCTTCCTTCGAAGTGAGATGATCTATGGGGGAGTGAATAATAAACCAAGGAAGGGGAGAGCTGGCTGTGAAACAGCAGGCAAATGGGGACGTTGTTGTGGCTGAAGGGCTGTGGGATTCTTTCATCCTCTAGATCTTGAGCAATCTGGTGATGGAGGACCTCCTGCCTGAGCTGAAGAATACAATTGGCCCCCGGCTGAAGGGCAAAGACCAGGAGAGGAACCGAGTGTGGACTCAGGTAGGGGCAAACTTGTGTCGTAACAAGCTTGGGGAACTCACTGCTAGAAGATACCATAGTGGACAATGCCATCGATGTTTAAAAAAAAAAAAGAATGGGGAGAGATTGGACCTGGCATGGAAATGAGTGTTGGTTCTCACAATAGGGAAACTGTAAACACGTGTTGTGGCATCAGGGTTCGAATACTCCACCCGAATGCCGCTTCCTCATGGCCACTGCGGTTACTGCGGACATTTGGTTCCTGCTAGTTGGCTTGGGGGTTCTCTCTTCCATTCCCTTAGGACAGTGTTGTCTAAACTTGGCCACTTTAAAATGAGTGGACTTCAACTCCCAGAATTCCCCAGCCAGCCATGCTGGCTGGGGAATTCTGGGAGTTGAAGTCCACTCATCTTAAAGTGGCCAAGTTTGGACAGCACTGCCTTAGGATGTTTCTCTCAAGATCATTTGCACTTTTGCAGACCTTGGAGTTATGCCAAGCCTGGGAATGTCTCCCTCCTTGTGCCCAGCTGCTGACATGTTCACATTGGCAGCAAAGGGAATCATGGCGGCATTCTGGAACTGGGGACTTCCCCCTGCTATTTGCCAGAGGCTAATGACTCTTCCTTAAATATTAATTTGCATGAGGTTAGGTCATGGAAGATGCCCGAGATAAATTTCTGCTATTATTTATTCAGTGTATAACTTATCGTTCTACCCAGAGGTTGGAATAATAAGGGCAGAGCGCCTTGTTGTTCCGGTCTCTTCCTCAACATCCAGAGAACCCAATCTCGTTTCTTTGCATTCCATTTCCAAGTGGCTAGTCCTCTTGGCTGCAGAGGTGAGGTCATCATTGTGGGCTGTGCCAACTCGGGCAAGATAGCTGAGAATTCCAGAAGCGAGGAGTCATCTTGGAGATAGATGGAGCTTTGCTGAACTAGCAGGAAATCTATTCTATCCTCGAAATGCCACCTTCCTGCGGAGTAGACGCCTTCATCCCATGTAGCTGGCCTTTTTCTTGTTCCAATTTTTAATCTGACTCTGCATATTATTTTTTTTGCAGACCGATGCCACTGTAGGCTTTTTTGACTTGGTGAAACAAGGAGGCTCTGTTTTTAATTTTTGTGTGTGTTTGGGGGGGGGTGTCGTTATGCAGGATCTTTTTTCCTTTTTTCCCTCCTTGCCTGCTTTAGAAACAAAAATCTGCTCTGGCACACCTTTCTATATTTATTTGGTCAATATCTGGGCTGCGGGCCAGCTCCAAAACCAAAATAAATCCTAACCTCCAAGCAGTTGCCCTACCTTTCTGATAGAACGTCTTGAGGTTAAAGTCATCAATATGAGCGGCGATGATAAACATAAAGAAACAGGCTTTGGATATCTCCGTTTATAGCTATATCGGACAACCTTTTACCATCTATATTTAGCTGAACGTGAATAATTCTGGCCCAGAACGTCAGGCTTTTGGTGGGAAAGAAGTGAACGCCTTCCTTGAAAACCCAAGATAAATATTGCCATGCGAGCCATTGTAAAAATAGTCACCCAGAAACCTGCTTTTAAAAACAAATATTCATTTCTCAACCTTTGCCTCCTTAATGCATTGCAGCTATGCCTTCCAGTGCACCGATATCTCTCAGCTGAGGAGAGGAATCCTATGTTTTTATAAACACCCCTCCGTTTCCATCCCCATGACCCCTCCACGCAGATATACAGTGTGCATATTTCTAGATTATATACAAGGCCATCTATGTGGTCTGTGATCCTGCAGGAATGCCAAGAAACACAGACTTTTGTACTTGCTTTCCTGAAAAATCTGAACTTTTTTTTTAAGTCAATGTTTTTATGAAAGCTGGTGTTAGATATGCTTGAAAGTATACGAGCGGTGGGGACTAAAAAAGGCAACTGATCAGATGTGTAAGACTCATGACAGTTCCAGCATGTCCCCTTTCCTTCCTGCCTTCCTGCCTTCCTGCCTTCCTGCCTGCCTGCCTGCCTGCCTGCCTGCCTGCCTGCCTGCCTGCCTGCCTGCCTTCCTGCCTGCCTCCCTCCCTCCCTCCCTCTGCTTTGCTTGCCTGCCTGCCTGCCTGCCTGCCTGCCTGCCTGCCTGCCTTCCTTCCTTCCTTCCTTCCTTCCTTCCTTCCTTCCTTCCTTCCTTCCTTCCTTCCTCCCTCCCTCCCTCCCTCCCTCTGCTTTGCTTGACTTCCTTCATTCCTCTGCTTTCCTTCCTTCCTTCCTTCCTTCCTTCCTTCCTTCCTTCCTTCCTTCCTTCCTTCCTTCCTTCCTTCCTTCCTTCCTTCCCCCGCTTCTTTGCTTGCCTTCCTCTGCTCCTCCCTCCCTCCCTCCCTCCCTCCCTCCCCTTTGTTTTCCTTCCTTCCTTCCTCCCTTCCTTCCCTCCTCTCTTGACTATGCAGCTCCAGATATTTTTTATAACCTCTTTTGTTTAAATCAGGTTGACAAACAGAACTGCCCTTCTTTAAAATAAATACGCATATGGAATATACCATTTATAAGAAGTCTTCGACTTTCTCAGATGAAGGAGTGATTGTTTTTGTTTGTTGAACTCTTTCCTTGTTTTGCTAGATGCCCAAAGGAATACCTACGTTCCCTGTTTGGGTTTGCTGATCTAATTTTTTAAACCAACACTTTTCACTTTTTGTAGATCTCAGATGCCGTGTACAGGATGGTATACGACCAGGCAAGAGCCTATTATGATTCGTTAGTGACAAAATGTGAGCTTCAGATTCCTGGAATGCAGAGCACCATCCGGACAGATATGGATCAGATCATCCAATCCAAGGAGCATCTGGCCAACAAAATCCGAGGTGGGGTCACGGGATATCATTTCAAAAAGCAGTTTCCTATATCTCGTCCTCCCTTGCTTTGTTGTCTGGTGCTACAACGTAAGGGGAGGCCTGATGGATAAAAGCAAAACTCCAGACAACTTTGAACCTCATATTCAGAGCCAGATTGCCTCTGATTCTGGAGACAATACCTGGGCACAATGTGTAACATCTTGGGATGGAGGTGAAATTTGTTGGGGTGGTGCTAAAAGAGGCACTTTTTGGCGCAGGGCAATGTTGTCTACATCTCAAAGTACAAAGAGAAGTTTGTGAAAGTTTGAATATATAAGGGGAAAAGACGCGTGAACGTGCATTATAGTAGAGAAGAGCTGTTTCTTAGCCTGCTCTAGGGGGAACATATTCAAGAAAGGATTTATGAATGATCTATCCTAGTTTCTGATGAAACAAACTTGTGGTTGGGAAAATGAGAACGGGAGTGAAACAAAAGGATTAAGACAGCCATTCCAAATCTGTAGATGTTGCTCAGCCTTATGCTCCATGAATTTGTTACATTACTAGCACCCGTTGGCTCACCTCGTGGCAGTGAATTCTTTCTGCTAATTGTACATTTTCTTCCATCTGATATCCACATCCAGTTGGCTCCCTTGGATAACTCTGGCTAGTGTTATGATAAGAGGTGGAGAAATCAATCTGTTTCCTTCACAAGATGCATAAGATAAAATGTTTGTGTAATCCCATTATTACTGCTCTACTTTTAATTCTGATCAGCCTGGGAATGCTTTGTCTTCCTTGAATGCCTGGAAGAATTGAGCCATACAACAATCAGGCTTTCATTAGAAGTGTGGAGAGCCTGTGGTCTTCAAGATGTTGCTGAACTACGGCTCCCAAAGTCCCCTGTCATTGTCCAATCAGGCTGGGTCTATTGGGAGTTGCTTCCTGAAGGTCTTGAGTATGGTTAGATATTCAAGAGCATCTGGAAAGCTACAGGTTCCCCATTTCTATTTTCCTGGTTGGAGATCCACCACTGTTTCATTTCTCTTGGGCAGTCTAGACGGGGGCTGCTGCATGGTGGGCCTTGCATTCATTCTACTGTTGTTCCCCTCCAGCCACTGTCCTCTCTAAAGCTGAGGTCTGTGTCCGGAATCACGTCCAACCATACATCAGTTCCATCCTGGAAGCCCTGATGATCCCCACCAGCCAAGGCTTTGCTGAAGTGCGGGAAGTGTTTTTCAAGGAAGTCACTGACATGAATATGAACATTGTCAATGAAGGAGGGATGGAGAAGCTGGGAGAGGTAAGACAAATGCTGATGGCAACAAGGGCAACCCAGTTGTTAAGCAGATTGGGTGGCAGAAGATGAGAGGGGGCAACAAGGTGTTGGAGGGAGAGCTGATCAGAATTGGACTAGAGTTCTCCCTCCCTCTATTTTTGCTTCCTGAAGGTCTCAAGTTCAGTGATTTCTGTGGAGGAATCCTTAAATGGACTGTGTTGCCTTCGCAGGAGAGATGTTGGAGTCCATCTTTTGGTTTTCAACATGCTGACATGTTGGAGCTTCTAATCCTTCTTTTCCCCCCCACCCAGTACATGGAAAAACTTTCCCAGCTAGCTTTCCATCCGGTCAAGATGCAGTCCTGCTACGAGAAGATGGACCAGTTGAAGCTGGAAGGTCTGCAGCAGAGGTTTGATGTCTCCAGTGCCTCTGTGTTCAAGCAGCGTGCCCAAATCCTGATGAGGCAGGTAAGCGGTGCTCCAAGAAAGAGCTCACCTAAATATATTTGCTCCTACAACTTATTGCCAGCTCATAAGCATTGCTTATGTCCTGCATCTAAAGACAGATATACTGATCGAGCAGCCGTGGGTTGACCTACTGTCCGTGAACATGCCCATACACCTTTTAAAGCTGCCCATATTATGGGAGGGAGTTTAGTTAGCTATCCTAAGCACTAACTAGCTCTTTCTTTGGTTCATCCTCAGCATATTATTGTCTGTTTCCATGAATTCTGTTTTGCTCACCAGAGCTGGGGCTGGGTGCTTCCCAGTTAGGAAGACAACCAGAGCCCTCTAGTGGCCAGGAAAGGTTACCGATATTCCCTCTTTCTTCTTGCGCTGCGTTGGCTTCTACAAGTCTTTTTTCCTGGATGGAAGAGCTCGGACACATTGTACCGAAGCACTAAGAGGACCGAGGAGGCCGATGCACCGTTGTTTCAGATCTTTAGGTTCTTGCTGCCCTCGGCAGTGGAAATGGGCCCACTTCATCTACGGAAACTTCCAAAACTTCTGAAATTCAGCAGGATGAGATAGCAGAGAATTCCAGGGGCCATCTTCAGAGCACAGGTTGCCTTCTCTAGCCTACAGCAGGGACAGGCCCTTGTGGCCCTCAAGATACTTCCAGGATTAACCCCACATTGGCCAGGCTGGTTGGAGAGGCTACTGAGAGTTGGCAATCTGACCAGAAGAACGTCAGAACCATCTCCTGGATCAGGTCACAGGCCCATCTGGGCCAACATTCTGGATCATCCATTGGCCAACTTGGGAAGCTTGCAAGCCAACGTAGGCAACTCACAAGCTGGTGGACAAAACTCCCCTTGCACTGTTGCTACCCAGCATCCAGTATTTAATCCCTGCGGTTGCCTAGGATTCGGGGGTGATCTACAGCCTTCAATATTAGTAGCCATTGTTAGCCTGATCCTCTAGGACCTTCCCAGTTTCTTTTCAGGCCATCTAAATTAGCTGCTATTACCATAATTGCCGGCAGTAAATTCCACCGTTGAACTAAGTGCTGTGTAGGAAAGTATTTTTGTTCTCCTGTCCTTTAGTTTCAAGGAATGACCTTGAGTTCTAGCATTGTGAGAGTGGAAGAAGAGCTCTTTTTCTCTACGTTATCCATGCCACGCATGCTTTCAAAGACTTCTGTTGTGTTCCCTGCTTACCCTCTTACTTCAAGCTAAAGAGCTTTACGGCCGTCTTTTTTTCATAGAATTGCTATTCCAGCTTCCTAATTATTATTTTTTTTGAAGGACAAGGGTTTCCCATCTCTGACCTGGAGACTGCCTCTGTGTAATTATTCCAGATGTTCTGAGCATAATTGGTTTAGTCATCAGGCAGTGACATCCACAGAAAACCAAAATAATGTCATCATGCAAATCCTGTCATTATATACTTACATCCCAACCGTCTGATGCAAGTCACTAAGCAGCAGCATTTGTGTAATGATCCCCTACCTCCCACCCATGTTAGCTGGCTGCTTCTTGTACCTTCTTGTGAGTCTTCAAACACTGTGGCTTCTTCTCCCTTTCTCATCTCTTCCTTTTTTGATGCTGTAGCAAATGGATGACACCGTCTACACTTTTGAGACCCTTCTCCATCAGGAGCTGGGGAAGTCGTTGAGCAAAGATGAACTCTGCAAGACAATTCAGCGCATCCTGGAGCGGGTGCTCAAGGTAAGGTCGCCACCCCATCTCTGGTGTTGCATTGGTTGATGTGCTTCCTGGAAGCAGTGGACCCTGTATGAAATACCATCTCCCTTTCTTCCTATTTATAGTTATACATGGTTCGGTGGCAATTTCTGGAGGCCACCTCCAAAGCTTTTGAAGGACTCATAGGGTATAGCTTTGGCATCCTCACCTTAGATAATCTGTCTAATCTTTTGTTTCTGAGTGCAAACAGGCCATACCCCTCTCCTGGGGTGATTCTTGTTTTCACTTTCCCCTTCTCCTGCAAATGCATATTAAGGCTGGAAGAGCAACAAACCCCAGAGATTCTAGTCTGGGACAAAACACTATGTATTCAGCAAGTGCCAGCTTGAGAAAGCCCTGAGGAAGAGGACAGCTATTTTATTAGCAAAGCTCCCATGAGTATGATCAGCTTCAGAATCATCATTTATGGTTCTGACCCTCTTTTTCCCCAGAAATACGATTATGACAGCAGCACGGTGAGGAAGAAATTTTTTCGGGAGGCTCTGCTGCAGGTCACAGTCCCTTTCCTGCTGAAGAAGCTGGCTCCAACTTGCAAAGGGGTAAGAGTGAATCTTCGAGGTTATGCATGGGTTCACAGCAGAACCAACTTTTCCCATCATGGTGTGGAAAAGTCGCTTGTAGGTCACTGATAGTGGTGGCAGTTCACACACCCAGGACAGATTAAAAGCAGATGTAGATGCAGAAACGTAGGAAGGAAAAATAGCTTCCATTAATGGGGGAACAGAAATGCCAAGCAAACAGTATGTCCCTTTCTGTAGCAATGTCCTAATGGCCACCCCAAAATTGCTAGCTCTGTAGCTGGTTTGTGTTTATCAGCAAAAGATGCAGGCAAATTTTCCCTCTAAAGCCCAGCCTAAAGTGATAATACATAGTACATGATTATCACAAAGGGCTCCTTAAAACTGGGGAAGCCTGCTGGATTCCTATGGATGCTAACATACCCATAGAATCTCCCTTCTAGGCTTCTTATTTCACCTAACTTTTCTTTAAAAACAAAAGAGAGAGATGCTTTTAATTAAAATAAAATTACATGGCAGGTTGGCTTGCTTCAAAGCAAAGCACCAGTGTTGGGCATTTATTTTTATTTCCAAGAAAGACTCTGTGCCCCATTTTGACTTCAGGGAAGAAGATGTTTTTCTCCCTGATCACACCTGCTCTTTTGTAAATAGTCAGCTCTCCCTTGGGGCAGCCATTCTGCGAGGGCACCTTGATCTGCTCTCCATGCAATGGAGAGCAGAAGGGTTGCCATGTAAAATAATGTGGGCCAAAGATTTGACCTCTCTGCAGCAAGAGCAAATGTTATAGATTGTATCATTGTGAATGTTATGTCCATGGTAACTTCTCAACAGTGTGCTTTTTTCTCATTAGGACCTCTCAAGATTCCAGGAGCTGATTTTTGAGGATTTTGCCCAGTTCATCCTGGTGGAAAACACATATGAAGAGGTGGTCCTGCAGTCTGTCATGAAAGATATCATGATGGGTAAGAGACTCTGTTTCTATTTGGACTGAGTAGGATCGTAACCGATAGGAAAAGTCCTGTCTGCAAGGAGAAGACTTCAGTTTGGATTCACAAATTGCACATCCCAGTGTAGCAGGAGACATCTTTGTAAACCAACATCTCCAGTCTGACACCCTCCATAGATGTTGGATTTTGATTGCTATTATTCTAGGCGGAAGGAAGGAAGGAAAGCAGAGGAATGAAGGAAGGCAAGCAAAGTGGAGGGAGGGAGGAAGGAAGGAAAGCAGAGGAATGAAGGAAGGCAAGCAAAGTGGAGGGAGGGAGGGAGGGAGGGAGGGAGGAAGGAAGGAAGGAAGGAAGGAAAGCAGAGAAATGAAGGAAGGCAAGCAAAGTGGAGGAAGGGAGGGAGGGAGGCAGAGGAATGAAGGAAGGCAAGCAAAGTGGAGGAAGGGAGGGAGGGAGGGAGGCAGAGGAATGAAGGAAGGCAAGCAAAGTGGAGGGAGGGAGGGAGGGAGGAAGGAAGGAAGGAAGGAAGGAAAGCAGAGAAATGAAGGAAGGCAAGCAAAGTGGAGGAAGGGAGGGAGGGAGGGAGGCAGAGGAATGAAGGAAGGCAAGCAAAGTGGAGGGAGGGAGGGAGGGAGGAAGGAAGGAAGGAAGGAAGGAAGGAAGGAAGGAAGGAAGGAAGGAAGGAAGGAAGGAAGGAAAGCAGAGGAATGAAGGAAGGCAAGCAAAGTGGAGGGAGGAAGGAAGGAAGGAAGGAAGGAAGGAAGGAAGGAAGGAAGGAAAGCAGAGGAATGAAGGAAGGCAAGCAAAGTGGAGGGAGGGAGGGAGGGAGGGAGGGAGGAAGGAAGGAAGGAAGGAAGGAAGTCAACCAGCATGATTTGCTGGAGGTAATGTGACAGTCCCATAGTTCTGTGGAACACTGGCTTGAAAAAGACTGCCTGGACAGTATTTGGTTTAGGAGGCAGAACTTTCCATCTGCATTTCCCCCATTGCCAGTTCCAATCATCTTTCAGACATTTAAGATTTAGACAATAGTTCTTTTAGGGTTGATGCATTATTTGGTGTTTTAAAAAAATCAACTGGCTCTCTTACTTGGCTTGGGGGAGTTGTCTTTCAGTAAGCTGTTTTCCTCTTTTCTTTTTTCTTTTAAAAAAACGCGTATTTCAGCTGTGAAAGAGGCAGCCATTCAGCGAAAGCACAACTTGTACCGTGACAGCATTGTGATGCATAACAGTGATCCCAACCTCCACCTGCTTGGCGAGGAGACGCCCATCAACTGGGGAGAGGAATATGGTGGTGAATCAGACTCGGACCCATCGGATGAGAAGCAGCACCGGGCCAGACAAGTTGTCTCAGTGATCCACACGGACGAAAGTGCTCTGCCCTATGAAGTTACGTCCTTGGAAGAGTCTTCAGATGCTCCAGAATCAGAGGGGTCAGATTGCTGTTCTGTTCCTCCGACACAGGATCCCTCTGACCCTGTGAAGGAGCTCCGTACGTTGCTGGTGAAAGAGATCGAGGTCCCAGCCGTGGATGGCGATAGGGCTGAGGAACAGTTGCACAATGGTACTATTACCCAAGAGAGCGCAGGAGCCCCAGAGCACAGGGAGGAGAAAGAGGAGACCGCCCAAGCAGAGGATGGCTGTCCCACAGAATCCTCCACGGAGCTCAGTGGAGAGAAACAGGAAGCTCCAGCCCCCTCACCAGCTGCCCCCACACAATTGCCTTCCCCAGCTCCAGATGGAGGAGCCCCAGCCGAATGCTCGGAGCCCAGCAATAAAGAGACAGGCGAGGAAGAAGTGTCCGCCCAAGCCAGCCAGGCAGAAACAGAACCCCCGCTGGAGAACAGCCACGGGGTCACAGATGAAAGCGAAGGGGTGCAGACTCAGTTCTAGACCCGCCCCCCTTGTAAGAGGATTCCTCGTGGCCAGATGAACACCGAAGGGAGACCAGAGTTGGGGACCCTGTGAGACTGGGGAATGGCAGAGGCAAGTTGATCCAAGAGCATCCTAGGCTGGTTTAGGAGCATCTTTAGCTTTAGATGCACTCGATTCTTCTGGAGAAGTTCTGCCTTTGGGGGGTGGGTGGGAAGGGAAGGAATTGCAGTGGAGGAACCCCAGAACCCCAGAATTCATGTTCTACATCTCACTGCCTCTTGGGTCCAGGGTGATTTTTCTTGTCTTGAACTGGGGTGTTTTCCCCCACTACTACTTCCGACTTTGGCCTACTCAAAGTTGGATTGTTATGATCAGATGTTACTGAGAAGGGACTTAATCTTAGATGCTAACAAATGCCTGGAGCATTGGAACAGAGAGAAGCCATTGGGTTTCCCCGTCTTGATCCAGACTGGTACTAATTTGACTTTTTGTCCCATAATTTGGTTTGATGCATCACCCCTTTGCCTTGCTCCCACCTTTGATGAAAGAGGGCTCTTTCTCCTGGGGGGGGGGGGGGAGTCATCTCTTTCCCTCACCAGTTTTCACTATTAGCAATGGTTATCTCTTAATTTGCCCTTCCCAGGGCCAATGCAGAGTTGTTCCAGTCTCATATTCCAGATGATTTTAGCAAATCATCCCAGGGTTGCTGAGGAAGGCGGTGAAATTGCATTCTTCCCCCACCTCCATCCCTGTCCAAAAGTAGGCAGAGATGGAGACCCCTGGCTCTAGGAACAAGTAAGTAGAGCTTGAAACTTTTAGAAACAAGTGAATGTGGGCTAGAGAAAGTGGTGTCTGATTTTGAAGGCTTGTTGGTTTTGGAAGAGAGTGGCAGAAGTTAATGGATATGACAAGACTGCTATAGGAATTTAAATTATTTCAGTGAGGGCTGCTGGCTGAGGACCCCGTGGCTTACGTGGTCAAAGATATTCCATGAAACTGGTACATGTAATGCTAATGTAGGATTGTTAAGGGGTGTGTTACCTGAGCCTGGTCATGCATCCTTGGGCAACCAGCAAAGGTTCTCTGCTGAAGGAATGTTCTTTTTCTGTTTATTTCCTCCCCTCTCCCCGGGGAAGCAAAGGAGCAGAATTATCTTGGAGGCAACCAGCAGAGATCCTGTAAAAGGTGTATGCGTGAGTCTTCAGCCTAGTGGGAAGTTCTTTAGAATGCAGGTTTTTAATGCACTCGGTGTGGGGCAGTAATGATTCTTTGGGGGCAAAAAGGGAAGATGGTATTTTGCTAAGCTTTGGCAGATTCTGGCAGGTTGTGTTTAGAAATTCAGTAGCGTTCATGCGGAGATGGTGTGAGATCACTGGCACCCTGGCGTCCTTCCAATAGGAACTCATTCCCTGTAAATTTAGGGATCCCAGTTGCCTGTGCGGTGTGGGCAAAAGTGCATTTGGAAATAAAGGGTAGGAAGCAGAAGTGGGCCTTCGGAATCCCATCCTGCCCTCATAAGCCAAGTACGTTTTGCGTGCCCCCTTTCCCTCCCCTCCTTCCTCCTGAATCTGTGAAATGGACTGCAAATTGGAAGCCACGCTGAGCTTTCAGCATTTAGCACTGGATTTACAAAATGTCAGTTCTAATCCACATTTATACACATACACGCGCCCCTGCGACGTGCCCATCTGTCCATCCGTTGCTGGAGGAATAAGAGAATACGGTTGGGCTTTGATTTTTTACCTTCTTGAATGTCTTCTTTTTTTAAAAACTTCCACCTCTGTCTTGAGAATTTCAGTCGACCAGAAAGTGGGAGGGAATCAGAAACTTGGCCACGTCTGGAGGTTTTCTGGTGTTGGATCATTCCAGATTGGATTTTCCCCAAAGCCCTTCTGTGCTGCTGACAGTGAAGGCTGATTTCTTTACTGTTCTGGGAAAACCACGGGCCCTTCCCCAGTTAGTGATGAAGGTTCCTCCCTTAAGCATCCCCACATTGGCTGGGTTGATTGAGGAATGAACCTACAAGAACCGATTTTTCCAGGCCTTCATCCCCCAAGATGGCCATCGTGTCTCTCCTGGTTGCCTTTCCTCCCCATGCTGTGTTTCCGTGCATGGGAAATGCAAAATATGGGTGCCCTGGGCACGTTTTTGCCCTGAGCCCATTTGGATCTGCTGACAGAGGATTGCTCTCTTGGAGGCTTCCATAATCTCCAATGATTGGAATTCAACGTCTAGGAAAACGTGGTGCCAATTGGGAAAGGGAGCCCTTTTTGAACTCATGAATATTATCTTCAGCAGATTCAGAAATAGGAAGATTCACGGGGAAACAGCCCATGATCCAAACACCTCAACGCTGCCCGCCTCATCCCATCTTGCTGCTGTAACATTCCAGTTTCAATGTGCCTGTTTTTTTTAATATTTGTAGTAATTCCTCTTTTTGGAGAGTGAGAAAGAGAGAGAGAAAATTGCTCACTCAGATCCTACCATTCTGTCCTCTTTTAATGCCTTACTGTTGGGAACCAAAGCGTCTTTTTCCTCTTGTCTCTCTCTCTCTCAATGGAGATAGTATATTGCAAATCTTATACCAAATGTTTAAGAGAATGTGCTTATATATTAATAAAAAAATTCAGCTTTATTTAATCCTGGTCCAGCCCATCTCCTCTTTTACACAACATTTGTCTGAAAGACTAGTTTTGTTCTGTGTTTGTCTCTCCAACTGGTGGTTATAAAGTTGAGATTCCTCCTTTCAAGGTTAGTTCACAAAAATGCATTGCCTAATTTCTGGGCAGGACAGTTCCTCATTCATTTTTCAATATAAACTGTTTGAATTTTGAAAAGTGGGAGATCGAGGCCTATTTTCAAACTTGAGGGGGAGAATGCTGTTCTGGTTGTGTTAACCAATTTTCCTTTATCACATTTGCGTGATGTTGCCAGAGAGGGGAATGAAACTGCACAGAAAAAAGTTGTAGCATGATTACACACACACACACACACGAAGACATGATAACTGGACCACCCACTAATTTAAAGCTATAAGCCGACTGGATGAGAAAGTATTAATAAATAATTAGTAATGCATTTATTGGACTTTTTTTTAGAAAATAACATTTCATAATTTTTATTTGAAGTAAGTTTTTAACATAGATTTCACGGGGTGCTAGGGATGTGCAAAATTCCATTCCAAGGGACTCTGCATTTATCTTCCGGATCATGCAATTCTGGGGATGGCCTAACAGTTTTTTGGATGTGATTTTTCAGCCCCCTTCCTCCAAGGGAATCATGGTCTAGAGGCAAAATGAAGTATTCTGGAGTTCCTTGGACTGCTCCATTCTCAGAAAGGAATGTTCAACACATTTACAATGGGTACCAGCGAATTAAACACACAGAATTTGTAAAAGCAATGACCTCTGTTTCCTTCACAGCATTTTTGCAGGTAAATCCGAGAAGTAACTCATTTGAAGCTATCCAAGCTCCTGGGAAATTAGGATGTTAGACCTGTGCCTGCCAGGGGTTGGATTCCAACCAATTAAGCTGGTTGTCTCTGAATATCTCCTGTTCTAAATGGTCAGTTCATGCAACTTCCATCCAGACCCCATTTATCCTGATTTTAGAGATAGGTATTCCAAAGACTTAGGGATAAATTCCTGGAGAGGCCTCAGGTCTATCCAATTCCAGCCGCATTACGATACCCTATAATGTCATCCCAGCAGTGAGGCTATTACATTAGCCCATATTGATACTGTCCACTTTAACTCCCATAATCCCTTTTGGACATGCAAGTCAGGAATGGAGGTTAGCAAACTGCAACTCCATGACTGACCATGCCAAGAATTGGTCTTTTTTCTCCCCGTCCCCTAAATAATTCTTTAAAGACAGCCAAATAGTGATCGCAGCTGTTCTTTCTGGCCCTGAGTTCCTTAGGTTAATGACGCAGCATGTGAAAAAGGCCCTTTGGTAAATTATGAATCTTACTGCCCATTGCTGTCATGGCTTTTGGCCTCATGAAAGCATCTGGGAGAACAAAACTCAAAGGGCAGGATAAATATTTGGAATAGAAACAAACCGGGGTTTGATACGGCTATCCGCTATTAAAGTGCTCCAGATAGCGGCGCTGGTGAAGAACTCTTCCAACTGCGCCTTGAAAGCTTGCAAAGCCTACTGTATTGTACTCCCAGTAGATAATACATGTAGGATATTTACTCCATCACTCCCTATATCTGCCCCTCCTCCCTCAGTTTCTACACTGCAAGGTCTCTGCCAGCCACTCTGCAATTTATTTTCCAAGCAAGTTAGAATTACGTTGAGATTTAAGAGGGAGGAAAGAGTGGCCAAAGGTGAACTGGACAGAGGTCCCCCATCCCCAACACATTCTCTAGGGCTTGCAGGCAGCCTCGCCCACAATCCTACCGAGCACATTAGCCCTCAATGGAGCAGATGGCACTCTCCTTGAAATTAATGTTCTGGGCACGAGAAAGTCAGTTTTAAGGCACTTAGAAAACTACTTGAAAGTGGAAGTAACATTACTATTTTTGATGATTAGAAGTGGCAACTACCCTATAGCCAGAGACTAGCGCTAAAATGAGGCCGGGAGAACCTCAAATCTCTCATGGAGATGACTCGTTCCGATCTAATCCATTCCTGTTGCAAAATCCACTTCATCTGCAGACTTGAGCTTTCTCCAGAAGGAGCTACCGTGCTGCTATCTGAGGCACAGTAGAGGATACGCCACATAGTAACCGATGGCTGACCCAGCAATCACTCCCAGGAAAATCCACGTGTTGTAAGACATGACAGCCAGCATCACCAGGTAACCCAAAAACACCTGGATCATGTGGAGCAGGGTCTCAGCGAGGTGCCACGAAAGCCGCCTTTTGAAAAAAAAGTGTCTTCAGAGAGTGGTCAAATAGATTAAAGAGAAGTTCTACCCTCTTTAGCTTTCCTTGACCCTCTACTCCATTCCTCCTAAATTCAAATTTAAAAATGAGGGTATTTAACTTAATGAGGTCCCTTGTTGAGGGTTTCTGCCAACCAGCCCCTCTTACGTGGTTTTCCTCCCAGCTGTTGTCAACGATCTGCCCCAGCTGAATTAGTCTAAACTTGGTTGTCCTCCTTGCAAACCTTGAAGCCACTCCAACAGCCGTCCTTGCACACGGGTCATTTCTTTGGGCTACAGAAGCAGTAACGCTCAAGCAAATTTAGCACTGCTCCCTCCACCTTCCTCTCATCTGCATTTCTGGTTATGCGTCTTCATCAAAAGAGCTACTTGACCCCCACCCCCCCACACCTTAAATGTCGTCCCAGAGTTTTCACGAGAGGTACTTTCACAGGGTCCTGATTTTCAGTCAACAGCACTCCATGCAAACAATCTCAACTGGGCCAATAGTTACATCAACACCATAATCTCTTTCTTGGCAGCATTCGCTTTATTAACACAAAGGTGCTTTGATAACCAACGGCTGGAAAAAAAAGGAAGAAGCAAAAAAGCTGTTGGGTGTGGCAGTGGTCCAGCTCGCGCACACTGCACACAACTTGGAACACAGGAGTGGGACCTGCTGTAGATGCCCACTTGGGGTTAACCCAATGCAAATAATGGATTTAAAAAGGCCAGGACTGAAGGGCCATTGTTTCCAATAGGTCTTTTCTAAATAGAGTCTCAGCAAGCCACAATACTTCGTTAATCTTGTTTGCTGCTAGTTGACGACCGCAATAAAGTGATTGTATTGTATTGATCTTGTAAAAAATATAAGCAGGAGAGCTTGTTTAATGGATGAGCGACCTTCAGGAAATCTGAGAGCTAAACTAAAAGTTGGAAAAGCACCCTGAAAGGGGACAACGGGAAACCATTTCCCTGCTCTTGCTAAAAAAAAAACCCTACATCGACCTGTCTGTATATAATCAGGAATCAAACTTCAACTTGAGTAAGATTTTACATGTATCTTTTATATGATTCTTATTTGGCCTGAATGGGTTTTCCTTTCAGATGGAGGAATTTTGACTCAGCCAGACAACCTACAGCAGGAGAATTTTTAATTATTCCCCTTTCAAAAAATGTACGATAAAATCGGGCAGCTCGCTGAAAAAGTTTCACTTTTGAGGATGTGCATCATGATATCAGACTCGAAGGCTGTGCAAAGCCTTCCAAAACCATGTTTTGCAATGGGGGTTAGCACAAACACAGCACGCCTCTTTGCAACCTTAAAACAAGGGTGTCCTTTGTCACACTGGCGTTGCTGCTTCAAAAATTATTGTGTGCGTGCTGTAATTGGAAGAGGGGTGGAAATAACACACACCACATGCATGCGTGCGCACACACACACACAAAGAGTATTTTTCTTACTTCTTTAGAGAACTGGTGGTTGGCCCCACACTTGAGTTCACAGAGGTCCCCTCGGGTTCTCCCAAGTTTTCCCGACTGATGCTAGGGGCAACAGCTGTCTTTGCCTGTTGAATCAATTTTACCTTGCCAACCTTGATGCCTTCATATAACACCGTGAGTATCATAATCACGAACACCGAGAGCACCATTCCTGTTAAAAACACAGCAGAAACACTGACATGGGCCATTGGGAGGGAGAGAGGGAAGAATTATCCACGTTGAATTCTGCAGGAGTTCTCTTCCTATACAGCTAAGGTTTGGGTCTTGGCAAACATCCTTTTTTCACAAGGCACTTAGTGAATGATCTGCCACACCTCGCAGAAAGCAAGCCAAGATTTCAATACTCTTCTTGAGGTGGTATCTAAGAAACACACAAAGGAATTATGCAAGTGCTCCCACACACAGTGGTCTGATCTGCATAATCCACTTGGAAAACGGGAGCAGTTCAGTTCAGATATTTGTTCTGCATTGGCTGATTCGATTTAAACATGTGGATGCTGACCCCTAATAGGTACACACTGGGGCTGGAATTGATCGGAGTTGTTTCAGAGGGAGTAGATTCATGCTGACGCTTCAAATCAAATTGCGGCTTTGATGAAAACCAGAATTGATTCTGGGATTCAACTGAATCGCCTCTGAATTGCTTCATCAAATATAGGCATAGTCCTATTATTCATCCATTGAATTCTTCCTTCCTTCCTTCCTTCCTTCCTTCCTTCCTTCCTTCCTTCCTTCCTTCCTTCCTTCCTTCCTTCCTTCCTTCCTTCCCAACTTATAAATAATGTAACTATGTTTAGAGCAATGTTTCTTAATCCTGAGCAACTCCTAGAATTCCCGGCAATAGCATGACTCATCAGGGAATTTGGGGAACTGAAGCCTACCTGCTTAGAAGTTTCCCAAGGCTTGGAAACACTGATTGACAGTATCAAATTTGAGGTTCCCTTACAGTACAAGCCGGGGCTGTTCCTATAAGTTGCTTTTGGGACCAGCTGGCAAAATCTAGGACAATCTTTTCAGCTCGGTCTTCCTCCAGGTGTGTGGACGCCAACTCCCAGATTTCCCCAGTGAGTACTGCTATTGCAGAGACGTCTGGGCGTTGAAGTCTGCACGTTGTGGAGGTATGCAGATTGGGGGAAACGGATCTCGGTTCTGCCCCTTGTTTTCCACAGGAAAAGAGTGAGGATAACGAAAGCAGAGGGCCAAAGAAAAGAGACAGGAGGAGAAGAGAAAATGGACTTTGGGCAAGATGTGTATAGACCTCCACACATTACCCTTAAGCCATTAGGATTCCCAGGGAAGATCGGTACTGAAACTCGGTGGATTGTCCCTCAGAGATAAAGCAGGCACACCTCATCTGAAACAGAAGCGCCTGCAGCCAAATGGGCTCTAATCAACTTTACACGTTGTTAAGACTGGGGGGGGGGGGACTTATTCCCTCCCCCGCTTTAGACAAAAACACAGAGGCACTGCTAGGTGCCCTTGGAGACAGCTTGCAAGTTGCAAAGAGACCTGCCCTGAACGAGCCACATGTAGCAAAGGTGGGACGGCCCCAGCCAGCCAGCACAGGTACTGGCAGCTGTAGTTCAGCAAAATCTCGTGGGCTGCGTGCTTTCCACTTTGGCAGGCCCATCTGCGTGCACTAAAGCTGGAGCTGTGGGCTTGACAAACAGCCACCTCCAGCTTTTGTTTGTTTGGGAGCAAAGAATTGGGATTCTTCCCAGGGACTGAATAGCTGCTCTTTAGCTCGCTGGATGTGCTCCCTTGCTTCTCTTCTGAGTCCTGAGAAAAAACAAAGCTGCTTTTTCACCCCCTCCTGCTGAAAAGTGCTGCCTTGCCAGGCCAGGCTTCAGTAGTAAAACTGTTTGCTGTCTCAGTTTACCTGGATGCCGTAAGTAAAAGCCTGTGGGTACACCTCGGTGGTTGACCAACCAGGCTTCACCAGATCAGATCTTGCCAAAGCCAACAAGCACTGAGAGAGATCGCTGTATTCCAAGGGTGCCCGGTGGAGCCATCCAATTGACCAATTCCTGCCCTCTTTGTTTTGGAACTGGTCTGTCAGCCTTCCCAGGTAGACCAGACAGGAAACGCAACCAGACGAGCTAATTCTACTTTATCGTAAGGCTACATGATCAGAATCTTGCAAGGCTGAAAGTACGTTTCTCCCCCCACCCCCATCCCCTTTACAACCCAAGAAACTAGGGAGGATCTCTTCTGAGTTTCTTTCTCTGCCCGTTATGCAGCTGTGGGCTATGTCCTCTCTTATCTGATCATTCCCTAGGCAGCATCTCTTCCACCCACCCACCGTCTCCCAAGGTCATTCCCACATACCATTACATCATCAGATTTGGGTATGCTGCAAATCTACCTTTTTTCAATTGCTAACCATACAAACCTCGACCAGTGAGAAGCAGAGGGAGGTCTTCCAAGCCTACCCCCTGCAACATTCGAAGAGTCCTGAACAGAAACTGGCTGATCAACTAGACCAGAGAGCCATAAGATCAGGATTTTGGAAACACACAGAGCTGGGCACAATGTCTTCCCAAGGGACGCTTATTCAAATCCTGGAGATTGCATGATATGTGGGCTTCAAAACCACTTATCTACTACTTTGAGTTGGCTTTGTGTACTAATGATGAACATGTGATTGCCAAGGTGTATAAACTTTAGCTGAAAATGAATACGTTGAAGATGTTTAAGTGGACAAAAAAAATTGGAGACAACATAAAGCTCGGCCAGTGGGAGAATATGTGGAGTAAAGGATTGAAATTTACACTTAACTATAATTAGAAAGGGATTTTTTTTAAGATGATGTTTCATTGGTACTTAACAGCAGATAAATTATCTAAGATGTATAAAGGAGTGTCAAATGTATGTTGGAAATTATAATCAATGTGAAGGTACTTTTTATTACCTTTAGTGGACTTGTAAGAAGGCTAAGAAATATTGTGATATTTGATTCAGAGAATCTTAAAAATGGATGTACAGTGGATACCAGAGGTTTTTCTTTTAGGTATGGTGGATAAACAGATTGAACTATATATGGCTAAAGGCACGCTCATACAAACAATGCAGCCTCCTCTAGTGTAAGTGCCCTTCAACTTGCTTGGATTAAAACTGAAAGGGCTGATTGCAGGGAAGGGGTAGATCCATCTCTCTGAGCTCTGATTGGCTCACCTGATTAGGGGTGGAGCTAAGTGCCCTATATAAGAGCTTCAGAGAGCCTGCCCTGCAGTTGGTTGGAGGGGTTTCTTCTTAGCTCTTCCAAGCAGCTGCTGCTATTTCAAGGCCAACCTCCCATCATGGCCAAGCATGAGCTGCAATCCACAAGGTAAAAAACAGCAAATAGAGCAAGTAACATTCTGTGTCTACTTCCAGCAATCTCCCAAGGGCCAAATGTGAGTCTCATAAGCTTTCCCCATTTTCCAGAACTGGGTTCATACAACTCCTTGAACCAAGATGGAGCTAGCTACTTGGGGGTTAATTTGTTAAACCATGGGTCAGTGGGGATGTATGAACGCAGCCTAGGTGGTGGTAGAGTAGTACAGAACTCCCTTGTTTGCAAAGGCCTTCATGTTAATTGAAGGCACTATCAGTGTAGGAATTGGAGGTGGGGGTCTAGAATCTAAGCCATTGCAATGGGCAGGTTTTCTCCCAATTGCAGTGGGATCAGCTGGGCACATTTTGAAGGGAAGAAAATCATTCCCATTACCTTCCAAATGGAGGGCTTTATAGGAACATGGGGATATTGTGGAACCTTTAATATGGCCTTCTCAACCAAATGGGTGTTCTCCAAATATGTTGAACTTATTTTCTCATGCTCCCCAGCTATTATGGTCAATGTTTGACTCCAGCAGGGTCACCAAGTTAGTAAAGGTTGATCTAAAACTGGCTGGGTTTACCCACTGCCCAAGCTGTAGTATTTTTTGCAGGTCTTTCTGTGTTGTGTGAACCTAGCTGCTGTGTTTTGCAAGTCATGGCTTATGGCTTACTCTGTGGTGGAAACCTAGCCCATTGTGGCTTATTTGTTAAACTATGGTTAAGCAAAACCTTGCAATGAAAACATGGCTGTTCTTTCTCCACTGCATGGTTATTTTTTTTTTGCAAGGTTTAGAATCTTAGAATTGAGAGCCAGTTTGGTCTAGTGGTGAAGGCTCCAGACTAGAAACTAGGAGATGGTAAATTCTAATCCTACCCTGAGGCATGAAAGCTGGCTGGGTGACATTGGGCCAGTCCCTCTCTCTCAGCCTAATGCACCTCTCAGGGTTGTTGTTGAGGGGAAAATAGGAGGAGCCTATTTTGTTTACTGCCTTGAGTTATGTATAAAAATAATAAAGGTGGGATAAAAAAAATCTAAAAAAAAAAAATCTCCAAAGAACTGGGAATTACCCCAAAACTGTTTGAATTATGCCTAAAGCAGTCTTTATGGATCTTTTAGCTAGTGTGGCTCTTTAAAGTTCACTTGTGGTTCTGGAAAAAACACTGTGAAGTCAAGTGTTTCAAGGAAGTCTGAGATGCCATGTCAATAAGGCAATCTTTCATAACTGCCCTCTCCATTGCTAAAGCTAAGATTTCCTATAATCTCTGGCCTCAGAGATCTTCCTCCTTTGGCTGAGCAACTTCTGTTTTCCTTAGATAAGATTGTTTGCTTACCTCCCACGCTGTGGACGTCCCAGAAGTCAAACAGGAGGATCACTTTATCTGAGAAAAAGAAATGCATCTGGAGGAGATTTGGGGAGGTGGAGACAAAAGGGAACAAAATTTAAGGCTTTGTTTGGCTAGATCAGATGTCCACTAGAGGATAGCAAAGAGATTCAGAAAACACTCTCTGATGCCATCTAGTGGCCCTCCACCTTGTTTCAGCCTGGATCTGATAGCCTGGAGTCCTTGGGGTTCTCTGAGCTTGGCTGTTTTCTTGCAGACATTTTGATACCCAGCTAGGTCACATCATCAGTGCTAGTGAGTCTGGGATTTGCTCCCTGTTTGTATACAGTCGCTTGCCCTGCCAGTGTTGGTGGGGGAGTTGTTTTCTCCTTGGTGGTTCCTTGATTAAGTTGTTTACTGCTTGATTGTTTGAGTTGATAATTCCTTGATTAGGGTATTATTTACTGCTTGATTGTTTGGCTGGTATTAATTTTGGTGTTAATCCCTGCCTATCTGGGTGTTGATTGCTGGCGAGGAGGTGTTTTGGTCTGTTTGTTTCCTTTTTATCATTTCTTTTGAATAGTGTGTAGATGTTGTTGATCTCTACGTGTCTGTTGATGGCTGACTTATCTGAATACCAAGCTTCCAGGAATTCCCTCGCATTTCTGAATAAATAAAATAAATTGAAATTAACTTAAAGTTTGAGCATAGCTATACTTCTCTGCCTTGTCCAACTGGGATGTTTCCTGTAATTTCATTGTACCTTTGGAGGTCTTTGGAATAGGTGGATCCATTTCCAAACAAAACTCTGTAGGCTGCCTCCTTTTTTCTATTTTTTTAAAAAAACATATGAATGTTTCCATCCAGAGATCTCCCTTGCAGATTGAGAAACCCTGCAGTAATGATATGAAGGCCAATGAAGGCTCCTTGGCCTTCATATAATTAAGAAGGATGCTTACTGGAGGCCAATTTGCAATTTCATTTTTTCCAGAAATGAATAGAGTCTGAACGGGTGGAAGGGAAGGACTAGTAGGAAGCAACTGGAGGCAGATTGAGGTCTGTTGTAATGCATTACCAGCCCTCGCCATGCTGACTGGTATGAAACAATAGGCTGATTCTGCATATGGTAATTTTTGATCACGTGAGGTATTTCTGTTTACGTGATAACCCATGATTATCTGTCATCTTACTCCAGCTAACCGATGCCTCTGCTTTTCTTTCCCATCAGAGCTTTAAAGACCGTTTGTAAATAAGGTTGGCATTTTTGCAAAGGACTCACCTCCAGTAATTTGGGTTTCAGCTCCATGCTTGCCTCCAATGTCTGGGACCAAATTTTACCCTTGGAGGAGGAATCTCAGAAAGGATAGCCAAACTGCCTGAACCACAACAATTCATAATAAAACACACCAGACACTAGGAGCAAATGTGGAACTAGACTTGCTGTAGGCGATGTCTGCTTCCTGTCCAAGGAGATTCCCACGACTCTCATGGCGGCTTTTCCTTACAGTTCCAAAAACTCCTATGTTTGCAGGCTGGTCCTTTTTGAAGGGACTTATAACAGTGCAAGATTGTAGATAGAACAGATAAACTAGAGGGTGTCAAAACTTGAGGAAGGTGTAGCTCAGCAAATCTTGGATGGACACTGGTTTATCCTTCCCCTTGGGATGAGTATATTGGAAGTCTAAAATCAGACATTTCTCTCTTCATGGGTGGCACGTCTCAGGCTGTATTCACACAGCAGCCTAACTAGGTCTGTTATAAATGCTGCTGCTGAATTTACACAGCATGTTAACTGAGTTAATTTTAAAGATGATTAGAGACTGGACTTCTTTGTTTCTTTTGTCTTCACCTGATGTAGAACCCAAGCTATTTGGTTAAGGTATGGGCCAATCTTGCTGCCTGTTATCTGGTTTGCAAAAGTTTGGGCAGGTGTTTAGGCGAGACTGGATTTGCCTGGGTGTGGTAACAAAGGAACAAGTGGAAACACACACACACCCAACAATACTACAAGGTTTCTCAATCTGCAAGGGAGATTTCTGGATGGAAGCGGTGACCGTAGAATTAGCTGGGTCTTTATGTAATTACTCCAAGGAAATTGTAGGAAGGAGTTTAAGAAAAGAGGTTCTCCCACATTTGTGCAATTCCCAGAGCTAGAAGGAGGTGATACACAAATACCATGCTTGGAGAGATTGGCTGTGATTTTATACGCCACAAGTGTATAAAAGCTGTTCTGGGGAAGCAAAATATAGATGCTTGGCCCGGCACCTTAGATGACCCAGCAGCTAAGCAGATGTTTCTGGGAAGTTCACCGGCAGAAATTTAAAGCCATCACCCTCCCCTTAATATGATTTCCCCTGCCCCTGATCAAGGGTAGACTACCCACTTTAAATGGGGCTTCGACCTCCTATTTTTGTTAATGGCCTCTTTCAGCTTGCCTTATTTTCTATTCACTTTTACATCTTTTTTTTCCAAACCAAGTAACACAATTGTTACTGTGACACTGTGTTCCTTGCAGAACAGTCTAAAAATTAGGTTCTTCTCTGAAAGCTCCAACCGTGGGCTGTGTTCTGTTGTTATTTTTAACTAGATCCATTCAAGGCCTGGCACCAGCATTTACACAAGGTGATCTGTAGGCTAAGTCTTAAACTTGATTACTTCTGGCATGTGTTTCTCTGTGTGGCTTCAGGGTTGCACAAACCCAGCTTCTTTACCTGGCTTATGATTCAATTATTTGTGTATAATTTGTATAATGAAAGTGGATTCATTCCTTAGTCCAGATAAGTGTGTTGCGAATGTGCTGATGTTTTGAAGGAGAGTCAAACATTTCTCTCTCTCTTTTTAAATCTTTCCTATTGTATGCAATGGGAAAGATTTAAAAAGAGAGAGAGAAATGTTTGACTCTCCTTCAAAAGAGAGAGTCAAAGGCTGACACCTTTCCTATTGTATGCAATGGGAAACAGATATGTAGAAAACCCCACCATCTTTGACTGGTGGCTGCTTGGCAGGTAGCAAATCCTTTACCTCAATCCTTTGCTTTTTCTACTCTGACTTGGCTGAAGAATCTTCTGTAAGAGTTTTATCCTCCAAAGAAAATGCCAGTGAGAAGTCAAATGCCTCCCTCCTTCCTCAGGAAGGCATTTTCATCTCTACCTGTTGCTATTTGTTATTTCCCCTGCTCTTCTTATGCAGCTTGCATGCTCTAATCTGGAAATTAGAGTGTGTAAGCTGCACAAGAAGAAGCTTGCTTATAAAAGGGCAAAGCTAAATTATTTTCTGAGTAATTTTCCAATCTCAGAAAAAAAAGAACCCACAGAGCCCTACAGCGAGGCAGGAGAGAAAAGCTAAAACTGAATTTCTGCCCCCCTCCAAACTCAAGACATCTTGGTCTGAACTTGGAGATAAAAAAAAACATATCATTCCCCTGGGCCCTGAGATGCTATCCCGGGGGCCACAGGACTTCACTTTGACTTAAACGAATCTCAAGAAAACATACTGGGTTGACCCAATATTTGTTTTTCAGCCAAGATCCTCTTATTTTATAGAACACTCTCCATGGGAGACTGTGCATAAGTCTATGCTGATAACATCAAATGAGAGCCAGCCAACAGTTCTGCAGACAAGATGAGTTTAGATAGCAACTCAGGAAACGAAGCTAGAAACAAGTACCGTAGTCCTAAATCCAAACCCTTTTTTCCTGCCTAGATATCTGTAACAAAGGGATGACAGCATGGATGGATGGTACAGACGTATGGGGACATGTCTCCAATAGGGACAACTTGTGGGTCATTAGTGACCCTCAGAAACATTCCACCAAGCAAGCGGTGGATTGCAGCAATGTTACTCCTCAATGTCTCCCCTCTGGTATCCCAGTTGAGGAAGGGAAGAGGTGTGTAATTCTCCTCGAGAAGCTTTTGCAATGTTTTTCCTACACAAGAACTGAAGATGTAGGAGTCAGATTCAGAGATAATGGGGCTGACTGACGTTGTAGGAGGACAGCTATTTCAACTATGGGGCAAAACATCAGAAGTCTGGTGGCAGTTTTTCCAACTAAGACGTTCCATTAAAGGCATCAGCTTTCAGGAGGATCAATGCATAAGCTCACGAAAGGTTTGTCTTTTAATAAAATATGTGGATCGGAAAAGGTGCTTCCAGACTCCTGATTTGTTTTCCAGTCTGAGATCTGAACTCAGCGAATCTAAATTCTAACATGTACAAGATTCCACCATCAAGTCTACCTTAGGTGTCCAACAGCTGCTTGAGGCCAGCCAACTGTTTCAAGCATGCCTTGGCTTGCTTTTCTGGTTTATATTCCCTTTAACATTTTTGGCTACGTTTTGTATCTTTTGTTAGAGAAGTGGCTGGGTAACAAACATTTTTTTAAAAAAGAAACTAACTTAAAGAGATCAGGAAGCGCTTTGAAACTGACACAACCGTCCTGGATGTATATAACCCCTTTTTGTAACAGTTTCTTTTAATTTTTTTTTTTTTAAAGACAAAGTAACAGTTGAACAAAACGTCATTTCTTTTAGTAAAGACCCCGCAAGTCAAAACAAAGGATTGGCACCAGACAGGGAGGAAGGCAGGCTTAGAAAGGATCTAGATCAGTGCTGGAGTCGTATCTACATTGACATATTGCTACATTTAAGGCAAAACTGAGCGAAGTTATACAAGATTAAAGGGATCGACTGATTCCTAATCGGTCCGGTCTTTTCGGGGCGGGGGGCGGTGTGGAAGATTTCCGCGCGGGTTGAAAAGAAGGGGTCCTTTCCCATCATCAAGCGTTTTGTTTAGGAAGCTGTGGGTTTAATTTCATATGGATTTCCTGGAGGAAGGAGCGGGAAAGCCAACACTCTGCAAATTGGAAATAAACTTACTGGCATCATTGTGAATTTTCCCCCCCGCTTCTTCCACTTCTCCTGTTTGCTGCTTCTCTTTTTCCCCGTGAAGAGCGATACGAACCGTGGGCGAGTTAGTGCGTCCCGTAAGTTTTTGCGCGGTGTCTTTTCGCCTGAGCCAGCTGGTTCCGCCTTTGGTAAGACGAAACTATCTGGGGTTAATTAAATACATACATACATACATAGATAGGCGTGCTACCAGGCTTCTGCAAGCTATCACGCAAGCGGGAGGCGCAAGGCATGGTGGGGATTGTAGTTTCTGCCTCTGGATTTCGTCCTCCCCCCTGCAGTTAAATGTAAGCAAATAGCGCGTCCTGCTGCGCGGTGATAATGAGTAAATGCTAATCCAAATGCCCGGATTGATTTTTAAATGAAGTCCTATCCAAAAAAACCGCCCCATTGGGCTACAGCTCCCATGGTTCTTTGCTTCCCAGCCAGAAATGGTAGTTGTAGTCCATCAGCCAGCTTGCATGGGAGGTGTGGTCAGTGATAAGGTGCGTTCTCATGCAAGCAGGGTTTCAGCTGACTTTCCCCAGTTGGTGCCCGCTGGAGAAGACTACAAAACCCATCAATCTTTACCAGCACAGTTGCTGAAAGTGATAGGAGGAGGAGTCTATTCCTCTGGAGCATGCTGGTCTGGGAAACGGCATTATTATTATCCTTTATTTTGTTCCAATCCAAAACAAGGGAGGGGTAAACTGGTGAAACTAAGGTGCTTTCAAATTATACTGCCTCGCCCAAAGGCATCGCAAGACAAAGCTGGATGCCACATCTGGAACAGCTGGTAGGGAATCTATGTTGCTTGCCAGAATGATTCTGTCTCCTGCACCACCTTTTCTTACGAACACCCCGGGCAGACGCCTGATTTGCAGAGTTCGCAGTGTGTTGAGAATTACACAAGTCAGGATAGAAAGGCCTTGGCTCAGCTTTTGCTTTGTCTGTTTTTTAAAAAAAATGGTTTTAAAGCTTAGATAATTGGTCGTCTTCAACCTGCACTATTCTGGTATGTTGGATGACTGATCCCATAGCTCACAGCTGGCTTGACTGGGTTTTCTAGTCCACTATAACTGTGGAGGTCACTTGGTTGGTGAGCCTTGGCTTAGAATCTTATTCTTCTGCCTGGGAGTTTTGAACCAAGAAGGACTTGTTTTCTTAGTGATTAAAAAAAAACTATATTGTGGAGTCCTTGGGGTTCTCTGAGCTTGTTTTCTTGCAGACGTTTCGTTACCTGACTAGGTAACATCTTCAGTGCTAGAAGGGAGTGGGTTTGCTCTCTGTTTATATACAGTAGCTTGCCCTGCCATGATGGTGGGGGTGCATATGTTGTTTAAATATATATATATATATATGTTGATGCTCTGGAAGGATCACATTGGTGTTTGGACAGCATGCATATAAAGACAAAGAATGCACAGAAAATAACCAACTGTTAGGGTTGCAATCCTATCTGAGTTTGACTGGTCTCGTAAAATTCAGTGGGACTGCTTGTCTGAGTCAACTTGCATAGGATCGCCTTATGGATCCTTTTCTTGGTACCTCCTCCTTTCCTTCTCTCACCCTTCAATTGCAGCTGCTGGTTTATTTGTTTAGGAAATATATACAGCCCCCACTCCCTTAAAGGTTCTCCTCAAGTAGAGGAGAATGGACAACAGCAATGTCAATAAATATGCATTTAACCTCGTATCTAACCCTTCAGCCCTATCAGCAACTTCTTCTATAATAAACAAATGTATTGCTTAATGCCGTAAATTCCGCAGTGATCACATTCTGCTGTTTCACGTCCAGTATTTTGACTGGAATAAACTTAACATTGCAACTGCATCTCCTGAACCTATTTTTTTGAATTCAGCTCCCCACGCAAGAAGGCGGGCTTAGCTGCCCCTCTCCTTGGGGTGGGGAGGGTGTTTGTCTTTGGCAACGGACATGTCTGTGTTTGGTGCACAGATCAGCTGAGTTCACACGTTCTCCCTCCTTCCTGTGAAAGATCTTTGCGGAACCCGTTTAGCAATGGGTGCAAATGGCTGGACTTGGCTTTTTTAAAAAAAACCTTAAATTTACTTCCCATCTCATCTGGTGCCTCCAAGCATTTTACTGGGCTACACCTCCCCTTACTCCAACCAGCCTTGCCATGGGGAATTTTCTCATTTTGTTCCCCTAAGAACAAAAACGGAACCTACTGTATACCCCAAGTTTTTCCAAATACTAGCATTTGGAGTGTTTCCGTTGTATGTTTTGAAATATGTTTCCGCTCGCAGGCTGGACTGTTGGCTCGCATTTCCTGACTGCAGCTTTTGCTTTTGATTTCACAGAACTGGAATTGGCATATCTCCCTTTCTTTTTCCACCAGTGTCCAAGCCTTGGAAGGATTAGATGCATCTGGCCTTACAAATATCTCTAAACTGCCTTTTCTGATGAAAGAGTAATCTTCTCCCATTATCTCATGCCTAGCATCAATGCTCTTTATCTTGTAGCAGCTTGACAATGGCCACCGTGCTGGAGCTATCTCCAGAGCGTAGAGGGTATTCTAGTCCCCACACACCTGGAAGGAACAGAGAGGATTTAAATGCAGGCAAGACCAAGCAGGATAAGGACTAAATTTACTCCCAGGGTTTGACCGAGAAGACTGTGCTCCTTCTCCTTGAGATACTCTATGATAACAAGTCATAGGATAAACCCTATGTTTGCCTGAAGCAGCACCTTGTTCTACTTAAGGGTAGGGCCAGTTCTGGTCCATATTAGGCCAATGCAAAGCAGTGTTTGGTCACCTTGATCCAGACAGTCATAAGAATCGGTCTTTGTGTCTCAAGTTGGTAGTTCAAGAGCTCTGTCTTGATGCCTGGTTCAAAGCGTGCCAATGAGATTTGGCCAGGCGATTCTGTCCAATGTAATGGGTCCGTGCACGCACATAAGTCCACTTTAGTGCCTGGACTGTGGGGGGATGGTTTTAAAAGGGAGTACAAAGCCCTGCTTTGAAAGGGTGTTTTGGCTGAAGCTTCAGCCATGTGGAGCAATCCCTCGATGCTCCTCAGAGATATTTTAGATGCTCGCCTGGCGTGCTGAGTGAACCCAACCAGAGTGGTTCCTATCATGCAAACCCAGAATGTTCATTTGAGTAAGCAATGATTCCCCTGACCTCAGCCAGGCACAAATGCACTCATTTTGTCCAGCAAGGCTCAGTTCAGACATCATACTAAGCCCCTCCGATGTAGCTGGTTGAGTTTTGGCAGTGAATGTTTTGCAGATGACCCACAAACCAAAGTTCATGGGGTTAGCATCTTAGACCAGCCCAGCTGACTCAGCAAACATGGCTACACCGGGGTAGGGCTTAGCGCAAGGCACACCCATGGCTGGCCTGCTTCGACCATTAGGCTAACCCATCCCGTGGAAGCGGGTTGGGGGTTTATGCATGGTGCAAGGCCAGCCCAGTGGACCCTACTCAGCAAGCCACAGTTTGGCAAAGCCATTGTTTCCCACCAGTCGACATCCAGCCTCCCCACTGCTGCTCCCCCCATCTCCGCGGCTGGCTCCGCCCCGTAACGGCGCGGGCGAGCCGCAGCGGATGCTGAGCAGGCGGGCCGCTGATTGGCCCGCCTGGCCGTGACGTCGGCGCGGTACCACCAGCTTCTCTGCACCGGCATCATAATCCGGCCACGCCCTGCGTGGACCGCCTCCGCATCTTCCCCGGGTTGCAGTCAGCTGAGTTGCCAGCCCCGGCGCGAGGTTATTATCCGTATTATTATTCCCAGCAAACGGAACAGCCGAAGCCGGAGAAAAGCGGAAAGGAGAACAGAAAAGCGGGGCGTCCCGCTGCCCCCCTCCAAGCCGCGCAAAAGAGAGAGGAGCCCCCAGGGACGCCATGGCCCCCGCTGGGTTGAAAGCTGTCGTGGGAGAAAGTAAGATTATTCCTTTTTTCTACATCCTTTGATTGAATGAGGCGGGGGCTGCGTAGAGCAAGAATGGGGGCCATAAAGGTCGGCGGCGGCGGCGGCGGCGGCGTCCTCCTCCTGGAAGCGGTTTTGCGATTTCAGCGGCCTGGGGCTGCTGTTCGCGCTCCGGCGTGCGCTAATCGCAACGCGAAGCCTTTTCCTTGCCTTATTATTTTTAACGCGGAAGGTTGAGCGGCCGTCGGTTTTGCGCTGGGAGCCTTTCACCGGTCGGGAGAACGAGAAGCCTCCCGAAATACGGAAAGAGAAAGCGTAGGAGTCAGGCTGGAGAAAGCGAATATAGCCGAGGAGGAGGGAGGCTGGGCTCTTGGCAGAAATCAGCCATTGGCGACACCAAAATAAATAAATAAATAAAAAATCGGGGGTGGGGAGAGAAAGAGAGAGACAGAGGATTCAAGCAAATCCAGGGTTTTCCTGCAAAGAGGGTTGCTTCTGGTGTATATTTTTCTGCAGCGGGGAAGAGGTGACTGATTAATCCTTTGCTTTTTTTTTTTTCCACCTTTCTCTCCCTTGTTTTTCAATGGGGAGGGTATGGGGGATTGGTTGAGCAGAATGACCCATTGCTTCGGTCAGTGCATATGGAGAGAAAGGGATGTGCCGGAGTCTTTACCTTTAAAGGATGAATAAAGGAAGGGAAATTCTGGATCTGTGCATTCCCATCTTTCTCAGGCTTAGAAGGCAGTATGTATTGGTGGGTGCTATGCGTGTAAAATATTTTTGTGACACAAGCATGTAGGGTAGGATCACTTTGCTGCTGGTTAAAAAAAGCAAAACAAAGGGGGGGAAATCCTCCTGGATTTTTAATGTATTTTTCCTCTCCCTATCACATTTTCTGCCTCCAGTACATCAAGGGAAACATCTGGTAAATCGATTCTAGGGTACAATTTGGGGGTAATAGTGAAAGGGTAGCGAAGATGCAAAATATGTCCTGTCTTTTTCTCCCATCTACCCCTTAAAGCAAATAGTACCACCCTTAGGAGAAGCAAACTCGCCCTAAATTCTCCAGTGTGAAACTGACTAGTTAGAGTAAACCCTTTGAATTCTTTGTTGAATTGCAATATTCTTCCACCTCTTCATCTCCCCCCCCCCCAATTTGGTTTCCCTATATGCGGTTGCTCTGATTTCAAAAGGGGGGAGCAGTTTTGCACACGGTCCATAAATGCTATTTTTTGCTCCATTCAGCTCTAGGTTTTGATCACTGTGTTTTAAAAGCAGATTCAAAGGATGGTGCCCTGGAGTGTCTAAGTAGTAGAGAATGTCCTTTTCTCTTTTTTTGGGCAAAGACAGGATGCCGAATTTCTTTAAAAAATTCAGCAACGTGCCAGCAGAATTTGAGGGTTTTGCATTCAGACCCAAATGGTTACTGCTTACAACTTCTGGTGAGGTTATGCAGAGAAACAAACCCAAGATTTTGAGCCTGCTTTTAAATGGAATGTTCTAGGCTGGGTTGCTTAAAACTCCTCAGCTGTCTTCGGTGATTACAGTTAAGCCACTTTTCTAAGAGAGGATTGACCAGTATGTAGCCAGAGTAATGGCCTTTCAGCTTGTTGTATATACGTGCATATATCTGCAGTTGGTCTCTCTGGGGGGATTAGAAGGAGTGAAATCCATAGGGAAGAATGCAAAATAATATCTCTACGTTCAATACAAAGGCATCTTCTGTGTTATGACTTGGGCTTGATGCTGCAATCAGAGAAGGCTGGGCTTCAACTGGTGTGCAGTGGTGTGACTTGGCAGAGATGGGAGGGGGATGTTGATGGAAGGAGGAGAAAAGATCCTCTGAGATTCATAGCCTGATTCCTCCCACTCTATCACGAGTCTGGGGTCCTGCTCACCATCTCCATTATTCTTGTGCGTGTTTGCATGATTTGAAAATCCAAGCAGCCTTGTTCAGACCAGATCCCCAGCTGCTCAGACAGATGAAGACCATTTCTCTTCAAGCTTTTTTTCCCTTCTTGGCACGCTCCCGTGCCAAAGCCTGCCTTCTACCTTCTGCTGCATTTTGTGCAGGAGGTGGAAGTGAAAAAATGAGGCATGGTTCGGGAGCTTGCCTGGATCTCTGCCTTACTGAAAAGGGTCTTCAGTAAGTGAGGGGAGAAATATAATTCTGCATTGGTGTCTAATCATTGTGGACATCAAAATATGGAGTGATGTCTTGGTTCTGTATGCATGCTGTGAAGACAGTGCAGAAACCAAAGAGCTGTTGTCTGAATGTTTTTTTTAACGCTTTGTAGAGACTTGTTTCTCAAAAATTCAGTCTAAACGTAATAGGGGAATTGGGAAGTGAGAGGGGTGGGTAACATCAGGTTTCCTGCCCCCAAAGCTGTTGTACCATCTTGTCTGTTTTGTGAGTTGCTCACCCCCATCCTTCTTTTGGGTGCATCCACTTTGGACTTGGAATTCAAGTCAAGGAGAAAAAAAAAAGCAAGGAAACCGAAACTTGCAGACCTCAGACCAAAAGATGATCCAATTCAGCCCGTTGTGAGGAAGCATTTGACCCGTTCCCATGGCTGCTTAGGCTTCATTAGAACTTTCTGTCTTCTCTGGAGGTGTAAGATGGGATGTTGCTTAAAGAGGCAGTGAGTTCTATAAGATGCATACACATGAGGACGTGCACCGCTTTCTTTTTTGGACCAGGGCCCCCAAAAGGTGAACATCAGCTCAACATTGTTTCTTAGTGAAAAGATATTGTCCTAACAGATTCTGAGATACCATTTTTCCCCCTTTTAATTAAAGTCACTAGTTGGTCACAGCAAAGATCTAGCCCAAATGAAACTTTACCAGCTGTTTCCCCACCGAAGTAAGGTTGTGTGCTCTGTAGATGGTAATCTTGTGTTACATTTGGCTGCTAATGCTTTTCTCCTTTGAAAATAAAACCCTTGCAACTTGGAAGTTAGCATTTCAAGAAAAACCATGCTTGTTTTGCTTAGCTTCCTGATGTGCTCCCTTTCGGTGGGGCGCTGGACCACTCCATCTTGGGGGTCCCGCTCTGTCTTTTGAAGTGATGCAGTCCACCCACTGGGTTATTGCTTTGTGGAGGGCCGTTATTTCATTTTGCAAATCAGCTCTCCTTCCTCTGCCAAAGTGCTTGATGGCCTCAGTGCAATTGCAGATGCTGTTAATAATGCTGCATGGGGGGGAAAAAAAATCCTCCAGCATGTTCCCTACCTGTTCTCCTTGGATTTAATGAAAAAGGATTTACTTTTGAAATTGCTTTCACGGGAGAATATCAGTTCAGTTCTTGTGGTGCTTTGGCATGTAGTGCAAGAGGGATCTCTGACATTCATAGAATCATTTTCTCTGCAGCCTCCCTGGCTTCCCACCCACTCAGTCCCTTCTGGGGGTTCCCCACCCCCTCATATCAGGCCAGGGAAGGTGACCAGAGAAGCTGCAGAGGGATGGAGAGGTAGGTAGCACAAAGCCAAAAGAGGCAGTCGAGGAGTTTCCAGGCATCTTGAGAATCAGATATAAAAAGAGAAGGAGAATTGCAAAGCAGGTTTCTGAGTCTTGGGGAGATTTTTCAGCAGCACCAAGGAGTAGATAGCACTGACTTCTCTGAGTTGTGGCTGGCTGTGATTTGAAAAGTAGAGCATGGATTTGTTCAGTCTCTTTAAGAGATACTTGGTTTCTGCAAGACAAATGTGTTATCAGTTGATGTTTCTGTTTCTGACTTTTTGCAACTCATCGGTTGTGTATCCTGTTGCAAAACCCTCCTGTGCCTTTGCTGGAAATGGGATCTCTGGTTGGACTCCTGGTGTTTTCCAAATGCAGTGGGCCACAGGTCCCATCACCCCCAGCAAGCCTGGGTTTTGTAGTCCAATACAAGGGGGATCTGTGCCATAATGTGCAATAAGGGATCCACGGTACCCTTACTGGCTTCTGTTGGAAGGTCTGGGCCAGATTGTGTGACCAACCTATGCAGCCTGTTCCAGTTGCAACTTTTGGGGGCAATGCCCCCTCAAGGTTGCCGTCCTTCCCTCTCCTCCAGTGCTGAACTAAGTAACCTGGCAAAGAATTCATTGAGAATTGAATTTTTGAGTTTTCTACTCTCTCTTATCTGTCCAACCAGTTTGATTTTGATGCCCAAAGAATATGTATTGAAATATGTATTGAAAATAACATATAAAAAAAAAAAACAGGTTTGAAAAAATAAAAGGTTAAAAAATAGTTCCTGGAATGTCTATATAATTAAAAGAACAAGTTGAATTTGCACAATACTAAAAGTAATAATTTTGGTAGTTGATTTTATTTATGTAGATAGTTGATGTGGCCACCCATCTCACAACAGAGACTCAATTTAGGTAAACCATGTTGGTTTCTCAGCAAGTATCATCTTAGAGATACTCCCTCCCCATGCACCCTCGGGAAAGGCTGGGGAAGAGAAATGGGGGCATCTGTCCCTCAAGCCTCAACTTAGAATGGGACAGGGTGTGGTGTGGCTCTCTAGTTGTTACAATTTATGATGGCTGGCTAAGGAGGGGATTTGATGTCCCAACAGATTCTTAACTTCCCAGGTGGAATAAACCTTAATCTCTTGATGACCTTAAGGCTGTGTCTATGATTCTCTCCCTTGTAGGTACCTGTGATCTTATCATTGTCCTTTCAGTGCTCACACTTGAGATGTCCTGTTTTGTTTTTAGGTGGAGTCCTTGGTGGTTTGCTTGCTTCACTACCCAACTAGGTAAGATCACCAGTGCTAGTGAGTGTGGGGATTTCTCCCTGTTTATATACAGTAGCTTGCCCTGCCAGTGGTCATGTTACCTAGTTGGGTAATGAGACATTTTCAAGCAAACAACCAAACTCAGAGAGCACCAAGGACTCTACAGTTCAACCCTGAGCTATGTATATTCCTTTCTTTTGTTCTGATGTCTCAGAACCAGGTATTTTGGCTCACTTGGGCCATTGTTGTGGTGCTCTTTCTAGTGCAAAACACTGATACGATTTGTGTTAAGCAAGGCTCGTGACTTTTTAAAATGGCAAACTTCCATGTGCTATGCAGTGCTGCTCAGCGGGAACTTCTGCCTTGTAAGATGGCTGTGTTGTGTTTTCCATGTGTGAAAACACCTAGGGAAGATGGGGTGGTTCAGCCTTGTTTCTGCTTGTCAGTCAGAATGGCTACTTGGCTATGGGATTTCCACGCATCCATAGATTTGTGAACTGAGAGATTCCACCTCCTCATTCACAGAACTTGGCAATATAACTTTCTGTACCATCACTCATGCCCTGTTTCTCAAGGGTTTCTTTTCCTGCAACTCTGTTGTTAGTAGCAGGACCCTCTAAGAACAAGTAAGAACCCTAACCCTTAGATTCCACCTGAAGTCAGTTTATAGTGGTGAAGTGTTTCTTAATGATCTTGAGACCACCCTCTCCTGATTTCCAGGAACATGGCCCCCTGTGGACCACCTCAAGCTTCTTTTTCTCCTCTCCTATTTATTTTAAAATTAGCCATTCCTAAATTGAAAGCAAAAAAGGGAGAGGCCAGCTCTGCTGCAATGCAGTTCAGAGAGTCCAATGTTCTGGCCAGATTTGGTTAGTCAGAAGACAATTGGATCTTTCTGTTTTCACCTCCTCTCTTTCTCTGTCAGATGGGCTGCCTGCTTACAGCAGGAATAATCCTTAGAAGTCATTCAGTCCATCCTCTGTTGCACGTCCAGCATCCCTGAACAATATCTGTCCAGCTTTGGTTAAATACATCTGGTGAAGAAAGGCCCACCATTTCCTAAGGGCAGTTATGGCACTGCTTACAGCTTCTACTGAGAGAAGGATTCTTGTAATCTTTTTCTTGAAATCTGCTTTCTGACTTCTTGTTTCTAGTCCTGCCAACCTGGAGCAAACAGAGGACAAGTCTTCTTCATTCAGGTGGCAGCCTTCAGATATTTTAGGAGATCTCCACTTCTTCTGTTCTCCCAGCTTAATATACCCATGTCAGTTTCTCAAAGGGTTCTAGACCTTCACCATCCTAGCTGCCCTCCTGTAGACGCACTTCACTTTGGCAGTGCCACCATCACCAGACATTTAGGCTGGTATCGTAAAGTTGGTTGAGGTGTTCCCTAGAAGGGTTACCTGTCTGGTCCCTGCCTGAAAGAACTGAGTGAATTGCCTATGATTTAGTTTTGTGTTTTTAAATGGCAAGTTCTGGAGTTGTTTGAAAAGACTGAGTGATTTTGTTTGTCTGGTTATGTCTGGGATAAGGGGGTTTGTAGTGAAAAATATCTAGAGGGCCTCTAGGTTAAGGGGAGACTATCATAGCCCAAAAGAAGAACAACTGCTTTCCTAACTTCTGGTTTTTGAAATAAAAAACAAGGGTGGCTGCTATCTGTTCCATCCTGCTTGTCCCATCTCAAGGTTTTCAGAGCAAGGCCACTGCTGATTCTGTGCTTACCCAGCAAAATTGGAAAGGCACGTGCCTTCCTGAGCGAGCCATCTACGCACCAAGAGGGCTTCTGTTTTGCTTCGCCATCTCCTTTGCTAGAACCCTTCCTCCCACCAGCCACACTGCTCCAATTTGGCTCCCCTGTAGACTTGGGCCCTTGGCAACGATCCCTTTGGTGCCAGACGTCCTGCAGAAGAAATCATCTAAATGGGAAGTGAGATTCTAAGGAGATGTGATGCAGTACTAAAGGTCATTCCAACTTAGGATCCTTTTGCCTATATTCTAAATAACCTACTGATGTCCTTGCCCTGAAGTGGAGAATAAATAACTCTTAGGAAATGGAAAAAACAGATGTTGAAGAATGAGATGCTAGAATCCTACTCAATGACTTTAAAAGGTTAGATTTCTGGAGAAGCAGGAATCTTTCTCCTTGATGAGTGTTCAGTTCATAACATTTCTTTCTCTTATTTTGGTGGGGTAATAAATAGAAAATGAAGAACCTTTTCCCTTACAGGCGCCTTAATCTGAAGTGGGGTAACTATTACCTTAACCAAGGGAGAATAACCTGGCAATGTGGAGCAGAGTGGGGTGTGTAGTAGGCCCTGTCCTCTGGAATCTATGGCATTCACTTTTCCAAGTTGTGATGAAACAAGCTGAAAGCTTATGATGTGTTGTCACAGGAAATGCCTGCTGTATCTTCTTCCTCCCTTTGTCTGAGAAGCCATGTGTGCAGAGAAGCAAAAGTTTAAAACTGGCATCTTCCCACACTCCAATAAAAGGGAAAGCAAATCTTCAGCAGCACAATTATATGAACTATCCATTTGTTTCTTGTTTAAGAGAAAAATTCATTGAGAAGCTGTTGCTTTGGGATAGACTCAGGATGAAAGTTCTTTTCACTCCGAAGGAGGAAACTCAAAAGCTCTTACTTTAAGCACAGTTCTATGTATTAGAACAATACTCATTCTGGCCAGGGTATGGAGCAGAAGTAAAGAAGGAAACAAGATGATTCCCTCAATTCATCTCTGAGAAAAATTGTCACTCCCTGACATTGCCCCACTTGCCCACCAGCAATGTTCCCAAGTGCTTCTTCCCAAAGAACAACTGTGGGAAGTCATCAGTTGTGTGTGTGTGTTTTAGGAAGAATAAGCATCCTTAGGAATGTTCTATCCTATTATTCCTGATTTTTCCTAAATCCAGTCTCTGGATCATCAGTATCCATCTGGCACTTCCATAGACAAAGCTGACCCCCCAATTTTTTTTTGTGGCCCAAGGACAAGGTGATTCTCACCTCTCCATGTGGAGGAGACCACCTTCTGTTGACTCTTAATTCAACATCCATGATAGGGGTTTCTTTCTATTTCTCTCTGTTTCCTGATCTATTACATGGTTGTGGATCTTCAAATAGAGGAGAACAGATGGAGAATTTAAGAAGATTAGACCGGAAGCTGCTACTTAAGCCAATTGTCTTGCCCTGTCTTGTAGTTGGGGCACCCCTGTCCACCATGAACAGTCACATTTCATATGGAAACAATTGTTCCTCGTAGTATCTTTGATAAGGGCTTCCTGCTGAGGATAAAAGTGGAGAGTGAGTTTGGCATGCCTTGATTTTATTACCTTGGCATAAAATAAGCCATCTGTACATGGAATGTGCAAATGCAGTTTGGGATTACAAGGGGTTGTCTTGAGGGACTGGGATTTCTGGTTTCTAAACGAAGCACTAATGGGTTGTCTTCATGCATCACCTCAGTTCAGGTGAGCTGTGAATGATTGCTGTTGATGCTCAGCTGTGGTGTCCCTCATCCATTTTGATTTTCCACACCCGTGTCTTTTCTCACTTTGCTTCTCTCCGTTGTTGGAATCAAGTTGCTCTGCCTTCCTGTTGCAAAGTTCTTCAGACTTTTAGCCTTCAGAGGCTGTTGTGATGTTGTATTTATCATTTTCTGTGCAACGGGTAAGGCACTTTACAGCTGATTGTATTTTATGTCTAGTTTACTGCAGTGCTGGGGAGCTTGGCTTTTTAATCCTCACCCCCCTTCTCATGATCTTTTGTATGAGATGTATGAGTCCTAAACTCATTTTTTAGCATTGCCCTAGTCTGGAAACTGAATTTAAACAATAACCAGTTTGATCATTATGATCAGACCTATCCAGACAGGAACAGGATTGGTCGTTGTTATGACTCCATTGTAGTCTAAGGCATCTGACTGTAGGTAACAGGAATTGCAGCCATAGTATGTGCTCACCTTCAAGAAGCTTACTTTAGCCACAGTCAATGCTGTGATTAAACTTGCTTCTGCAATGGGGCTGGTGCTGGCCGGTCATGGATTGATTAATTCTTTTTCTAATTCCTCTCTTTTTATTTTTGCAGAAATTATGGCTGATGTCATAAAGAAAGTAAAAAAGAAGGGAGAATGGAAGGTGCGTTCAAAATAAATCATTGGCTTCTTCTTACCCATGCTGTTTTATGCAAGTGTAATTCCCACTGCCATTCAACCTGGTTTCTGATTTAGCCTATTTTTTTGGGTTTGCACAGCACTCAGAATCACACACAAGTATAACCAAGGTAACACTCCCTCAGCTTAGCACAGTGTGTGGACGCAGCTTCTAGCTCTGAATTTTCCCTGCTTAAACTTCTAAGTTACATGAGCATTTCTAATTCACCCATTTCATCCCACATCCACAAAAGATAGTTAAGCGTGATATCTGGTTCAACAAATACATGCTTTGAAAACATGCCACAAACCAAGATTTGATGCAGGACCTGGCCTCCCAGGAGAATACACTAACTCTGGAACAAAACCTAAGATCCATAAGTTCCTATTTTTTAAGGCAAAAACACTTTGCAAACCTATAAGCAACGTCTGGCTGTTATTAGGACAAAATGAGTTCCAGGGTTCTGTTTCCTCCACTGAAGGAAAGGATGTTGAGTTGCAAGTGTTTGTTAAGAGAACCAAGTTTTCTTTCGGGGGGGGGGGAGCCTTTTGCTCCATAGGAGCCCAGTTGTTTTTCTGAGCCATTTCAGTGGGGGAGGAGTGTCTTTTAGGTAGGTTTAATGCATAAAGCCAAGTCAGACTTTTTGGAATGACATCTCCCTCCTCCGTCTCTTTCCTAGGTCCTGGTGGTGGACCAGTTAAGCATGCGTATGCTGTCCTCCTGCTGCAAAATGACGGATATCATGACCGAGGGCATAACGAGTAAGTAGAACTTTTGGACTGTGCTCACGTAACGCACTTCAGGGGCAAACCTTGTGTCGTCTTCGGCACAACCTGCAGAGCTTCGTTAGAACGAACCTCTCAGGCAGAAAGCTTGGATGCCCTGTCTCCTCATTTCCTCTTGCTGAAATTCTCAAGGATAGGGTGCCTTCTGCCTCCAGGAAGCCGTGGGTCTGGATGGGGAAGGAAAGCAGTTTGGGGAGTGGGAGATAACTTTCAAGCAGGTAGAATGATTTCCAGAGATGGACAGAAGTTAGTGATGGACCCTGAAACACCCTAACCTTCCATCTGATTTCCTTCTGCTCTGTTTCTCTCTTGCGCTCTCTCTGCTTGTGTATGTGGGTGTGGCTGTATCCAGTTGTAGAAGATATCAATAAGCGCCGAGAGCCACTGCCTAGCTTGGAGGCTGTGTATCTCATCACTCCATCAGAAAAGGTGGGTTTTCCCCTGAACATTGTTGCCTGTTAATAGGATGGCTATCCAGGTTGGATAGAGCTTATTCAACAGTTTTACTATAGGTGGGCCACCATGTTTTCCAAAAGAAGGCCGTAAATTATAGGAACAATTGAAGCTGTCTTATAGCAGTCCTTCTTGTTAACAATTATTTCTACTAGTTTTATTACGTTCCCTGTTTCCACTGTAAACAGCCTTTTGCTCTAGGTCCTGTTTTTATCTTTATAATAGTCTGCAAGTTAGGTTAGGCTGAGAGATGATGCTCTTGATAAGAAGGAAACTGAATCCATATAATCTTCTTTCTCAGTCTGTTGAGTCTCTCATTGCTGACTTCAAGGAGCCCCCAAATGCCAAATATCGAGCTGCACATGTCTTCTTCACTGACTGTAAGTATGTAGTAAACTAGGATTCCCCCTCTGCGTTGTAAGGTTTTTCAAGTTCCACCCCATTTCCAAGATCCTCTTTGGCCGACTTGGGGCCATGCATTGAACTGTAGTTCATCTACAAGGAAAGCAGCTGCTTTAATGAGATCCTGGCCACATTCGCCTAACTAACTCATGTTTCTAGGTTCACACAAGCAACAGAAGTGTTGGATTTGCATAACACGCTAAGCTAATAAAATAAAATCCAAAGTAAGCCAAAAACAGCACCTCGCGCAAATGCAACTGCTAGATTGTGTGAATGCAGCCATGGAGCGGTCTGGTGTCTTGCATTGGAAGATCCTAGTTTGAACTCTGCCTTGACCTAGCTGACTTTCAAGAGCCCCTCCCCAAATACTTAGATCCTCATCTCTTCTGATATCAGTCTTCTTGCTATCTTTGGAAAAGGTGGGGATAGCTTGTAGCTATCCATGTTGGGGCAAACGGGTTTGTTTGCTCTGTCTGAGCTTTGTAGTTGTTCTCTGTCTCTGTTCCCAGCATGTCCAGATTCCTTATTCAATGAACTGGTCAAATCCCGTGCAGCAAAAGTCATCAAGACCCTGACGGAAATCAACATTGCTTTCCTGCCCTATGAGTCACAGGTAACCCATGGGTGAGGCAGAAGTGAAGGTGGGATATTTGGGTATAACTGCATTTATATCTGTCCATTCTATTTCTCACCTGGACCATCACTGCTCCTCTCATTGGTAGAAACGTTGTCAATGCCGCAAAAGTCATTTGAAAGAATGCTTCGGAACTTGCACATCTACTCACCATCTCTCTGCTTACTCATTAAAGTGGCTGTGTTACTTTTTAAGCTTCTGTGGTAACTTGAAAAAAAGATGTCTGTTTTAAGGAGTCTTCTTCTTAAATCAGCTGCATCTTAATATAATTCCCCGAAGCAGCTGCCGGGGGGGGGGGAGGAGACATGGCTGTTCTAATGCGTAATAGAGAAGTGCTTTGCCTGCACAAATATGTTTTTTCTTAATAATTTCTGAAGCATGCACAGTCCTAGAACCAACAGGGCATAATTTCTGGAATACATGCTGGTCCCCAGGGGAAGGAAAGACTAATTTAGAATGCAACTTGATTATTGACGGATGGATTTTTAGGGATCTTTGCACTGCTGAGTAGATAATGGGGAGGATCAGCATGTAGGTATCAATGCACCAGAACAGAGCCAAATTATTTTATGAAAGGGGAAGAGTAGTGTGGACTTGGAGAGCAAATTCGGTTGCTGTGTTTTCTCAGGAGTTTTTTTTTTTTTCCTGTTGGCAAGTTGTAGCAAGCACAAAGCAGAAGATGACAGATTCATGCAACTTTTCCCCCCCAGGCACAAAGGTTGTCCATCCCTCTCCTCTTTATGGGCCTCTGATGCTCATCTGCTTTGATGGCTGAGCTTTTGTGACGGGCATAGCATCCTTCTTTAGACACACACACCCCTCTTTGTTCAGCCCTCTGTACTTCCACACACTTGCTTCTTTGACCTTGGGTTGGTTCTTGAACCCTTCCAAGCTACTGTCCAATTGCACAGGAAATGCTTCTTGCCACCTCCTTTCGTGGTGGAGCAAAATGGGGGGTGGGAGGAGCAGAAGGGAGAGAAACAGATGGCCGATGGTTAAGCAGCATTGTAAATACAAAGCAGATTGATTTTTCTCTCTGTAAGCACAGCCCTTGGAAGACAGCACACAATTACTAGATGTGGGAGCAAATGATGGAGATATATAAAAAACAAATTGGACATTTTCATAGGCATTCATATTTGGAGTGTATTATCTTTCTATTTGTATTGGATTTTTTATTTGAACATCACAAAATGTATGTGTATGTGCGGGTATTCAGCACTATAAACAAGGGTGTACATGATGTATTCTGAAGTATGTGCAGATGATCCAAATGACATGTACATATAGCACCTTAACAGTCTTCCTCATGTATTTTATGTATCTTACTTCTTTCTCCTGACTTGGTGGATAAGCCAAACGTGGGGCGGTATTGAACTGAAACCATCTCAACCTGGGCATTTCAGCTCCTTTTCTTCTTTTACCCTTCCGATGCCAACTGCAGGTTTACTCCCTGGATTCAGCTGACTCCTTTCAGAGCTTTTATAGCCCTCACAAGGCCCAAATGAAGAACCCAATTCTGGAGCGCTTGGCAGAACAAATTGCGACTCTTTGTGCCACCCTGAAGGAATACCCAGCTGTCCGATATAGGGGGTGAGTAGAGTTTCTGCAGGACCACTTCAACGAAGTAACTGCAGCTGGAATTGGCTAAAGGCCTCCAAACTCGAAGCACATCTTCTCTGAACTCCTAGTAGTCAGATTTACAAATCTTTTGGAGCCTCCTTGAGACAGGTTGACAGGAGGATGTAAGCAAGTCCAAGGATTTCCCATTATTGAGTGTCTGCAACTTGAACTCAAGAGGTGACTTGTTTGAAACCTAGAAGTTTCATCCAGCTCTTGACAGATTTCTATTTCTTTATGAATGGGAAAGGGATACATATAGCTTCCAGATACAGCAGGTTTCCAAAGTATGTGGCGTCTACTGCTTTTGTTTTAAACTGAAACCTTCGCCCCACCCCCAAAGGAGGGGAAACCGTCTGCAAAAACTGTATGGATGAAGTGTGGTGTTTTTGGACTAATTTACCCGCAAGATGGGCGAGAGGGGTATGGTGTGTGTGTGTCCTGCCTTTCATAGTACAATGCTTTCTGCAGCTGCCTGTAGCCTCTTGGACTTCCCGTGCTTCCGTTCAATTCCAGTGGAAGACCTCAGGAAGGAACTCCTCAAGGGAGGCCATGGAAGGTTGGGGACATAACAAAGCCTCGGCAAACTTTCCACCACCTTCCGCAACTTGTTGTTAACAAAGTCATCAGGAAAACACCCCTCAAAGATATTCTAAAAAATTGCTCATGTACCCCAAGAGTGGGGGGCGGGGGAAATAGGAGCACCTTTTGTAGTGGGACAACAAAAACAGAAGGCAAATTTGAGCCCACTGTTACCGCCAGCATTGTCAAGGGCCCCTATCAAACAAAATCAGCCCTGCTTTTGAAATAATGGTCATGTTCTCTCTCTCTCTTTTTTGGCAGGGATTACAAGGACAATGCGATGTTGGCTCAGCTGATCCAGGACAAGCTGGATGCTTATAAGGCAGATGACCCAACTATGGGAGAGGTAAGCAGATCCTTTCAGTTAAAGGGGCTGGATTGAGGTGCCTGGATTGTGGATTTGAGCCGAGCCAGATGAGTCAGTGCCCTTAATTGGGTAGGGTGGGCAAAGCGGTGGGTTGTATGAACTCCTGTTAGATGTAGCTTCAACCAACTCCTTCCTATCCTTTGACCCTTTAGCTCCCTATTCCACAGTATTTTTCCATGCATTGCAGACGATTCTGGAGATGTCAGAAAACTACCTTGTATTGGGCGACTTAGTAGAGTTGAAGGACATCGTTTAGTATTATTTTCATTGCTCCTGTAGTAGCTACTTTTATACTCGGTGCTCTTTAAACGAAGCATGGCTGTCGAAACACAGCATTTTGCTGTCAGAGCTAGCTTTGAGAGGAATGTTCTTTCAGCTGATGGAAAGCAGGCTGGATGAACTCTAATGGGTTATTGGTTTGTTCTCCCCAGGGTCCAGACAAAGCTCGCTCCCAACTTATCATCCTAGATCGTGGCTTTGACCCCACCTCTCCAGTGTTGCATGAACTCACGTTCCAAGCCATGAGCTATGATTTGCTACCCATTGAAAATGATGTTTACAAGTAAGGTTCCCTTGTTTACTTTCTGTACTGTCTACGAGGTCACCACCCCCTTGTGAGTGATGTGTGTGTTGTTAGGTGTGGTGTTAGACTAGAACAGACTGGACTAAAATGGTCTTGAGAGAACTGTGGTTGAGCATGTTGTAGAAATCCAGCCATGTTTGCTGCAGGTTGTGTGAACTTCTAATGTGCTTTCTGGGCTTGGACATAGCACATTCTGTGAACAGAGGTACTGGGCTTCATTGACCCAAGTTTAGGATTAAATGTGTTGTGTAAACCCAAACAGTGGGCATATATCATTCTATAATCTAACCAACCTGCCTTGTTTCCTCAGTTAATCAGGGACCCATTTGTAGTCGCTCTAAAGTATCCAAAGCAATTAATCTGACCAATTCCAAATATTGTAACGAATGAAAAAAAGGTCAGCCCAGTTATTTAGGCAGCAATGTTCAATGCGCACAGCAGAAGAATAAGCTCCCTTCCTCCTAAGTAAGTCTCTCTTAAAAATTGGATCACCGTGATTCCTGCATGCAGGAAGGACTCGGACTCCGTGACCTTTGAGTCCCCATGATTCAAAACAGTGTGTCCATCTTGGCTGTCCCAGAAATATAGATTTCCTTCCTTTCCTGTATGAAGTCACTGATTTGTTCATTCTTGTTCTCTCTTGAAATTCCCAGGTATGAGACGAGTGGAATTGGGGAGGCCCGGGTCAAAGAGGTCCTTCTGGATGAGGATGATGACCTGTGGGTTACCTTGCGCCACAAGCACATTGCTGAGGTGTCCCAGTAAGCATTCTTTGCATGTACTAAGGAGCATGGAAAGCTCCGTGTTGCCCACATCTCTGCCCCCATGATTTCTTTTTTTTTTTATTTTTATTTTTTATTTTTTACAACAAACACATACAAACAATAACATAAAAAACATTAAAAAAAACCATCTTCCATTTTAAACCGTGTGTCAGCCAGTTACCAATCATTTGTGCCATCCTTTCATAGTCTTCACTCATCATTTATATAAAATCTCATGTCATCTATCTAACATATATTTATATATTTATCAATTATCAATTATTATTCATTTGTTACTAGTCTATAACATCAGCTTTCATAATAAGATTTATATCATTTTTATCCATTGATTATATATATATATATATATAGTAATTTATATCAGTTTGTCAAGTTTCTATTATATAATTTGCTGATCTATTACATTACTATATCTTTTCATCCAACCATTGATAAAACAGATCCCATATCATATAGAATTGTTTATCTTCTTGCTCTCTAATTTCAAATGTTAATTTACTCATCTCTGCACATTCCATAATTTTCTTAATAACTTCCTCCTGCATAGGTACTTTTTCATTTTTCTAGTTTTTAGCAAATACAATTCTAGCCGCTGTCAAAACATTTACAATCAAATATTTCAGTTCTTTACTATATGTTTCAGGTATAATTCCTAATAGAAATGTCTCTGGTTTAAAGTCTATATGTTGTTTTGTCATTTTTTCTGCCCCCATGATTTCTGATGACCTTTCATCAGAAATATTGGGGGTGGGGAAGTAGGGCAGGTGAAGATAAAGACCTCCTTGAGCGGGCCTTGACTCCTGCAAGCTTTATGGAGGCATCAGTGTCCTTTTCTTAACGGTGTGGAGATGGTACTGCCATTGTGTTCTCAGATTTATTTTGGCTTCTCGAGTTTAACTTCTAGGACTGGGATTTCCTGGGATCTCCCATTTAGGTACTAACTGGGTCTGACTCTGCCTAGTTTTTTTGAGAACAGCGAAGATCAGGCTTGTACTGCCATCTGCTGTCGAGCTTGACTGCTGATGACTTCATGGTCCCATCCACCCAATTTTCTTGGCAATAGCCAAGAAGCGGTTGGCCATCAGACATCACAAAGCCATTCAAGCCCACCGTGAACCATCTAAGGTGGATGAATTTTTATTCACTTTCTCCAATAACATTGCATACATTTTGTAAAATTTGCTAAGTGCCAAGCAGGCACCCCTTTCGAGTCGGTTTGTTTTTTCAAGCATAACATAACCATTGCACTGGTCTTTGGGTTGCTCGTGTCTACCCTAACGGCAGTCCTCTTTCAGGCATTGCTTCAATTCAGGTGATCCAAACGATCCAGATCGAAGTAATGTTTCCATTTACTTAATTGAAGTACCCGAGTGGGCTGCATTGATTCAGCCGGTGGCTTGCTTTGGAAAAGATGCTTTGATCGCAACCGTGCACGTGTTGCATTTGCTGATTTGTCATTCCTTTCCAGAGAGGTCACCCGATCTCTGAAGGATTTTTCTTCCAGTAAAAGGATGAATACCGGTGACAAGGTAAGACATAGTTCGGAACTAGAAATTAGAAGGTTTCAGGATGTGATAAATTTGGACGGAGATGAAAGTAAAGCTTAAAATAGATAGTCGTGTAGGTGGCAAAAAAAAATCTTTGAAGGGGAAGGGTTGAAAAAAAGGGAATGGAATATCCTGGAAGAGGTCACATTGAGCAGATTGGCTGTAATTTTAACTGCATCTTCTTTTTGTGAGAGCACTGTAATGTGTTGAGGGTTTTTACAGCATGGCGGTATTTCAGAGCAAATGCTACTGATAGGATGAAGGAAGCAGTCAGTGATAGAAAGAAGTGGGAGTAAGGGAATTAAGGAACTTTGCAGGTAGGATTGGAGAGAGTTAAACAAATGCCCGGGACTTCACCTAATTTCCCTCTCTTGGATTCTGAGAACTACCCGCTCAGCCCTCCCAGCAGGTAGAACTGGATCGGATCACTCTTTCAATGTGGTTGTAGCATTTGATCCTGGTGGGTTCCATGTCGCTTGGAATTCAGGAGCCTTGCTGAGGATCCCCCTCTCTTTGCACCTTTCAGACCACCTTGAGGGACCTTTCCCAGATGCTCAAGAAGATGCCCCAGTATCAAAAAGAACTCAGCAAGGTATGTTCCATTGCTACCGGCTTAAACTGAAACATCCAGCCTGCGAAAGTAGAGAACCTATGGCCCTCTAGGCAATGCTGAACTACATGTTGGAGCATCCAGGTTAAGAAGCTGGGAATTGGGGCTGAGCCTGTTGGCTGTCTGCAAGTACTGAAATAGTGCTGGAGAGCGCTAAGTGGAAAGGCCCATCTAGCATTGAAGCTTACTGGGATACAGGGGAAGATTGCTCTTCACTGGGGAGTTGTGAAGCTACAGTACAACAGAAGAACCGTCCAGTTTAGCCAGATTCTCACCTGCACGAAGGTGGATAGTAGTTTCTTTCTATTTGCTTCATGTCTTGCATGAACTCAGCTTTTACCATTTGCACGTCATGGTTTAACTGTTAGGCTGTTGTACTATCTCAACCCATTGCAATTTTTTCAGCAAACCACAGTTCACTGAACTGTCTTGTGCTCCTTTAAAGGAGAGAAACTCTTTTTTCCTTTAATTCAAGTAACTTAACCTGGTATGAGGGTTTCCTCCACGTTCCATTTTATCCTCACGCTAACCCCGTGAGGCAGGTTGAAGAATGGCAACCTTCCTGGGTAGCCCAAACATCACTTTTTGCAAACCGGAGGGAACGATCAACAAACCCCCAAATTGGTTGAACCCCAGGAACATCAGAGAGTACAACAAGCTAGTTCATGGAGAAAGGAAACCACCAAAGAACCGAGTGAACATTAAGTGTACTCGACTTCAAGTGTTTGTGGAGGGTTGGCAGGGGAGGAATGAAAGGGAATGTGCTAGAGAAGAGAATACCTGGCTTGCTGAATTACCCTTCTTCTGTTTCGGTGTTTGGCTAGTATTCCACTCATCTCCACTTGGCTGAAGACTGCATGAAGCACTACCAAGGCACTGTGGACAAACTCTGCAGAGTTGAGCAGGTAAGTCCATTTGTGCTAGAAGCACTGAGTTGTGTGTTTGTGTGTGCCTAAAACGGGAGAGTTTGCAAATTGTGCTGATGAAAGGATGTTTGAACAAGCATTTTCGTATGGGTTTTTTTTTTCCTCCCCTGTGTTGTAAGTCTTCCCAGAATTTGGCAGGGCTTTCAAGAAGTCAACGAAACAGCTGGCTATCTTGCTGACAGTGGCATTTCTCTACTTCCTTTAACAAAGCAGTGCATTCTTGCAGGCTTACCTTGACTTGGTTGACTGATTTTAATGGCCCACATACACCCCCCACCCCCCCCAAGTGCAATGCCTGTATTATCTTCCAAAGAAGCAGCACCCTGGAGGCTGAGCCTTTTTGCCCACATTTGATCCCAGTATGAGCTGGGAAGAGAAGAACTTTCCAATGGACAAGAGGTAGATAAGTGCAGAGAGATGTTCTCTCTTACCAGGATCTGGCCATGGGCACTGATGCAGAAGGGGAGAAGATCAAGGATCCCATGCGTGCTATTGTCCCAATCCTGCTTGATGCCAACGTCAGCACCTATGACAAGATCCGGATCATCTTGCTGTACATCTTTCTCAAGAATGGTAGGAGCGGCTGTTGTTTGGGTTGGAATCCAGGTGGGAGATGTGAGGACATGTGGCACACCGGAGAGAAAGTGATGTCATTGCACAATGCTGAAAACTCTTCCTAACTCTAGTCTTGGCTTCCATTGGTCACTGGGAAATTGGAGACAATTATAAAAAAGGAGAAGGACTGGCAATTGGCATCTAGGGAAGAATTGAGTGCCACGGGAAATGAATGGGAGGATGGAAGCAACGGGCCAAGGAGAACAGAAGAATGAAAGGATGGAGGGCTATGGGGCAATGAAGTGGTTGTAAGAAAAGGCAAGCAGTGTCACTTTATAGAGGCTCGGAAACACTTCTTGTGGCTTTTCTCCTTACCCTCACTTCCTTATTTTTCACCTAAGGTTAAAGGTATGGCCTTTCTTTTTTCAGCGAAGGTTCAATCTCTACCTTCCACAGCCTAATGGGTACTTGATATTTTGAATATTGTGCATGATGGATGAGTTTAGAGGAAGATAAAAAAGAGGGGAAAAAATCAAGCAGAGATAGGTAGAACTTTCCTATCCTTCGATGGCATTTCTTTTTCACACGAGCCCGTTTGCAGGGATGTTTCTTCGCAAGCTTTTCAAATTCCCAAACTTAAGTTGTTACACCGCACCCAACTGAAAAGGATGTTAAAGCTAAGTGTGATTCAGCAGTGTGCCAAATGGAAGCACTGTTAAATACATTAACATGAAGGCAACCGGGTTGAGGTTCCAGTGTAACCAAGCGGGAGCTCTCTCCTTCTCTTCTTCCCTTCAAAATGGCCCACACTTCTGTGGTTTGTTGGTGTGTGTGTGTGTGCTGGCTCCGTCTCCTGGAACATGTATGTATGCTCTCCCCATCCCCCAGGGATCACTGAGGAAAACCTGAACAAGCTGATCCAGCATGCTCAGATCCCACCTGAGGACAGTGAAATCATCACTAATATGGCACACCTTGGGGTACCCATCATCACAGATGTAAGTTCTTCTCTGATCTAGATCCTTTCAAAAGTCCTGGGTAGGCGAACATGTCTATTTTGCTGGAATTGGTTGATCCAAGTTATGCTTGGACAGCTTGCTCCCAACGGTGGAAGGAATCCAGCAGAACCGGATTGACCATGTGGCAGACCAAAGAAATTGCCTTGGGCAGCAGTTACAGGCCTGGGAGAGACAATTTATTGCTTGGCACTTTCTTCTCAACTCCCCAGGCTTTCCCTTGTGTCTGACCGCAGTGTCAGATAACTCTTGCTAGGACGCTCATCCTAGCCTGTTGCTTTAGGGGTTGTTGAAGGAAAATTCAACTGTCAACTTGAATGGAACAGAGAGGGGTCCCACCTAGTCCTTGGTCAACAAAGTATCTTCAGTTAAGTCTGGAATTTAACAATATTATGCAATGGTAGTAGATAAACTTCCAGGGCAGTTGGTACATTTGGTATTTTGAGAGCATGGTGTGGATATTCTCCTGAGGTAGGTTGCCTTTGGGGCTTACGCTTCCATAAAAAATCTATCCTGTCATGGAATTACCTGTTTAGCAAATGGCTGGCTGTCGCAGATGAGAGAGGGGAGCACGGTAGATTGAGAAAAGTGCACGTAAAGAATGGTAGATTGAGAAGAGTTCACAAAGAATAATGGGGAAGCTAGGGGCTGTGGGTTGGTATCTTCTCGTTTTTGAGAAATTCAGCTCCCAGTATCGCCAATCTTGCACGGAAGCTTTAGTTCCAAAAATCTAGAAGGCTCCAGCTTGCTCTTGCAAGTGAATAAGCACAGCCAATATTCTCTGAATCCATTTTCTCTCTCTTGTGCCCAGTCCACCTTACGCCGTAGAAGCAAACCAGAACGGAAGGAACGTATCAGTGAACAGACTTACCAGCTCTCCCGATGGACTCCAGTGGTCAAGGACATCATGGAGGTACGCAATGAGGGACAGCTCTTGAGTGCACGAACCTCTTTGTTTTATGTCTAATACTAGCAGAAGCTCCAGATGTGCTAATAATTTTTTTTTCCAGGATGCTGTTGAGGATAAATTGGACACCAAACACTACCCGTACATCTCTACCCGATCAGCTGCGTCTTTCAGCACTACAGCGGTCAGGTAGGAAGGGGGCATGCCTGTCTGGTATCTGATCTAGGGAAAATAAAGGGAAGTGTAAACTCATCAGTTGGGGAACAGGATGTTCTGGGGAACTCCGGAGCATGGTGTCCTTCTCTGGACCATGTTGAACCTTCTAGACCTTCTAGGGGTTCCTAAACATTTTGCATCACGCCTCCCTTTAGGGTAATCTTAATGTATACACCTCTCCTAAAAACCAAAACACCAAAATCTACACAAATGAACCATGAAAATATTTCTTTATTTCTTTATTGTTAAATTTGTATGCCACCCATCTCCCCCAATGAAACTTTGCAAAAGGTGAATTGACTATAACAATGTAACCAAAAGGTTCTTCACACCTCCCTGGACTCTGTCTGTACCTCCCCAAGGGAGATCCACCTCACAGTTCGGGAAATGCTGTTTTAGATTCTGCCTTTTCAAGGTTGCTCTGGAGGTATCCAGAAACAATTCCTCCAAACCAGAAGCCTGTTGAATCTGAAACATTGTAAGTTACCCTGTCAGACCTCCCTGTTTGCAGTCTCGATTAGAAGTATGTAGTTAAATCCAAGGAGACAAATCTGAAGACTTTGATCAGTAATATTTATTAGACAAATGGTTACAAGAACTCCACCCAGTATTGTTCTTTCAAATGAGATGCCTATATATAGGCAATCTATGAAGGCAAGACCTTTTCTCTTGCTTTTTTTTAACATAGAGTGGAAGGAGCTTTGCCTCTTTTAAGAAGACAGGGCAGTCTCCATCTAGTCATTGTTCTGATAACTACTCTTTTCTTGATCAATATGAGAAACAGCTCTCACAAACACCATGTCCAGGGCACCTTGAACTTCTCCCAGTTCCCAGAAGGTGAGTGGAATCTTCCAGAGTTGGGTGGAACATTCTGTCCATGACCTTTGCCCATCCCAATCTAAATTGTGTATAAATAGATACTTAACTCTTTTTGGAAGTTAAGTACCATATGTAGCATACCATTGAATATTGTAATTTATATATGGTACTTAACTTTTCAGAAGAAAAGAAGATTGGCAAATGAGCAGAAGCTTGAGGTTGGAGATGATAGTATTGGTAGATCTTGTGTATGTTAGCAGTCTAAAGGAACTGGTGATTTGTGCCAAGCCATCCATTGATAGTTCTTGTAACAAGAACTGGAGATGGACAACATTTAATGAATGGAAATGAACCAGATTTCCAGAAGGCATCATTATTTTTCTTTTCTTTTCTTGTCCTTTCCTTTCCTTTTTTCCTTTCCATCCCCACCCCTGATCTTCAGTGCCCGCTACGGACACTGGCACAAGAACAAGGCTCCTGGGGAATACCGAAGTGGTCCTCGCCTCATTGTTTTCATCCTGGGGGGTGTTGCTCTGAATGAGATGCGCTGTGCCTATGAGGTGACGCAAGCCAGTGGGAAGTGGGAGGTGATGATAGGTAAGTCCTTTTCTTGCTGAGTTTTTGCCTCAACTCATGCTTGCTCTGCTCTATCTTCCGCCACCTCCATCTGGCTCCTCACCTCCCCCTCAACTTTGGTGCTGCCCGTCCCAAAACCCAACACTCCGAAAAGCTCCCCATGGGAAATGTGCTTGCGTCCACTGCCTTCTCCCCATCCACTCCCACAGCCCTGACCGGAACACTGAGGACAATGCAGTCCTCATGAATCAGCAGGAAAGCTCAAACGGTGTTCACGCAGCATGCTTCACTAGCTTGGTTGAAGACCCAATGGCTCTATTCGCGCTACAGATAATACTTGGGTAGAGTTAACATTGTCCAGTTCCTTCCTGCTCCAGTTTAAAGATGTGAAGATAGCTAATATCATGCATGATTGTTTGGAGAGAAGGCGGGCATGAAATAGGTGACAAGGGTTGGGAGTGGCCTGAAAAACAACTAATTAAGGGCTTATATCAGCCTCCAACACCACACTTTGGCCACTCCCATGAACACCTTTCCTTGAGCCACTTTCCTCCTGCTCCTCCATTTTTTCCCTTGAATGTTTCCCATACTAGGAAGGTGGCTTTCCCAAAACTCACTTTCTTGGCTTCTTCCTCCATCCTGTCTTCCTAGTTGTGTCATCTCACCCTTCTGTGTGTTCAAAGGTGTGCGTGGTATGTGTCTGGCTATGTTTTATTGTCGCTTCTAATGTTGAACGTTGCTGTTTTTGCAATAGTGAATATGGGCGTCTTTCCCTGTTTGTACAAGACTTGCATTCTCTCGACTTCTTTTTGAATTGCAAAAATTGCCCAAGCAACTTCCTTAGTTTAGCAAGCCCTAGTTTTGAGTTTTACCTTTTTTTGTTTTAAATTTAAGGTTAGAGGTTCCTAAAGTTGGGCCACCTGGATAGTCCCACTGGGTACAAACCAGAAGGTCCGTAGCCTGGAGGGCCCACACATTCAGCCCTGTATTTATCTTTAGTTCCTAGGAAAACCTGAGAAGGTCCTGTCCTCCTCTCTTCCCTCCCTCTCAGTGCATAATCTGTCATGGGTGACAAAAACTAGACTTATTGAAAGAAGAATAACATGAACAGAGCACATTTTTGAACTGGGGTGGGAGTGGGGAATCCGAAAGTGACCACAAACTATTCCTAAGAGAAGAAACTGGGATGACACCCCAAAGCCTCTTGGATGTGGTCAGTTTTTCCAAACATATTAAAGAGGAGGGAGCCACTGGATTGTTAAGGAAAGGAGTTTCAAAGATCAGACGCTGCGTCTGCATGGTTGGTTTTTCAAAATAAATACTAAGGGAGGGAGTTCAAGGGACTAACTCACTTTGGGTAGAGGCTAGGAATCCCCTTGCATGGTTGAAACGTGGCAACAACCCTGTCTTTTTAAAAAAAAAAAAAATATTGGGGTGGGAGTCCCAGGGATTAAGCAGTTAAGCACATAGTTTAAATACATATACCAAGGTGGTGGCCTCATTGCTGTCTTGATGCTCCCTGTAGATTCAACTCTGGCAGAGGCAAACTATGTTCTTAATCGGCTGCCAGTTCTATTTCAGTACCCCAGTGGGATTTTTCCTCTCCCACACTGCCATCTTTGCTATATCTCTCTGGGTGTGCACATGTGTGACTGCCTTTCTCTTGCCATTCCTGCTTCATGTATCATCACAGGCTTCCATAGCGGTGATTTCTGGTGATGTGAACTATATTGCAAGGCTTTTTTTAAAGAGAAGAACAAAAAATTTTGGCATGTTTCTTTCTTTCTTTCTTTCTTTCTTTCTTTCTTTCTTTCTTTCTTTCTTTCTTTCTTTCTTTCTTTCTTTCTTTCTCTCTCTCTCTCTCTCTCTCTCTTTCTCCAAGAGTCAGCCCACGCTCTATTTTCTCACAGGTTCTACTCACATTCTTACTCCCACCAAATTTCTCATGGATCTGAGACACCCCGACTTCAGAGATTCCACTAGGGTATCTTTTGACGAACAGGCTCCAACTATGGGATGAGAGCCAAAGAAACCTTAAAAAGTAAAAGCAATTTTTATTGAGAAGAAACTCTTTCTTTTTTGGAAGGGCTTCTTTTGATAATTCTGTCATCCCTTTCTCTCTCTCTCTTCTTGCTTCTACATTGATTTATTTTTATTCCCCCCACCCCCTTTTCTGATTTCTTTTTCTTTGTATGAGAAAATGTTTTGCTTCAAAACTACAGTTGTGGAAATGGACTTGATGCTGCTTCCATTCAAATCTGGACCATGATTTTCTTGTAACCAGAACGTGCCAAATGGTCATACCATCAGCTGTCCTTTTCTAAAAAATTAATGAGCCCACATTTATTGCTCCTTTATTTAAACAAGGACTGAAATAAAATGATGGAGGAGAATGGGGTTGGCCATCCAGAACACCAGATCACCCAATTACACGGATGCAAGCATGGCTGAATTTTTGCTTTTTTTTTTCTTTTCTGATGGTGGAAATGCCTGCCTGCCTCTTGTCTCTTCTGTCACGATGAAAGAGGTAGAATGCTCTGCTGTTCAGAAGGCGAAGACCCCCTCCCTTGCATTTTGCTCAGTGCTTAAACATTAGCAATATTGATCATTCCTTTCAGATCAGTTTTTTGTTTCTAAAGCTAGTTTGCATATTTGCATACACGGTTACTGACTAGAAAGCCAAGTTTTCAAGCAACATCTGGACAACCCTGTGAGCGTTTGTCCCATCGTTAATTCATATCTATTGTTTCGTGTCTTCCTTTTTCTCTCTTTGATCTGCTATAACTTGAGCAGAATCAGGGGCTAGAGGGGACTGGATCACTCCAATCTCTAGGTGGGGGAAATTCCATTTTTGAACGTGCTCCTCTGTTTTTCACCACCACCCTACAAGTGGAACCCTCTTGGTCTTGCGTGGGCTAGTCTGACATCAGGCCCCACCTGCAAACTGAAGTGGTACAGTCCATCTTGCCATTCATTCAGATCTGGTCCCCTTGTGTCCCACCCAACACACAAAATCTGACAAAAGGAAATAGTTGAGAAGAAACGATTCAGTCAATGGGTGAATACTGGCCCTTGCTCCTTTAGACAGAGAAGATATTTATGATGAGCAGTGTAGATGATTAAGAGTTGTGATAGCTACATGGAAACCATATGATCCAGAGCAGTGCATATCTATTCTCGCTAGATGTTCTCCATGTTTCGGTAAAGAAATATGGCCAACTTTGCTGTTCAATATTCTTTTTCTTTTTTCTTTTTAAGTGGTGATTGTGATCTTGTGGGCATCTACTTAGGAATGTCCTATGGAATTAAATGGGGCTTACTTGTAGGTGAGTGAGTGTAGGATTGCCGTCCGTTGCACTCAAAGTATTGCACAGAATCCATTTGCCTCGCTTCAGAGATTCGGTGCTTGAGCGATGGCTTTCTGAACTCCAGTCTGGGTTGACTGAATGTTACATCCAGCAAGCATCTTTTGAATTAACCCTGGGGAATGGAAGTAGTGCCTCCTGTTTTGCCTTCAGTGATCCTTTCCTAACCAGCAAAGGGTATCACAAGAAGAGATTTCTCTTCTTCCTCCCAGTCTCAAATAATTGTGGATTTTTCTCTCTTCTCTCATCAACCGATGCAGGTTTTGGGTCAATATACTGAAAAGGCAAAATTATTCTCTCTCATTCTTCCCCGCCTTCTCCATAACTTAAAGCGATGTATATTTGCATGTACGGATAATGCTCCCGCCTCCTTTAATTTGGCTCTTTTAGATTAGAAGATGTGCAGGCCTTACGATCCCACACGGTCACATCTGCTGCCTCTCTCGGCACATGGTGCCACTGTCCTTGAACTTCATGGCAAATGGTGCATGCCTGCCTCATTTCTTCATTGCATTTAGATTGCTGTGTGATTATTAAATATATATATTTAACAAATAAATGTATATATTTATTGATTTCCTTTTGGGGGGCTTGGTTTTAATTTCAGTTTCCTTTCTCGTTATTTTTCCTCCTGCACTAGATGTAGTTCCGTAGGCTTATATTTTGCAAACGTTTCTCTTAATATACATGAGTATCTATATTGAAATGTGTCCGGTCAGGGAAGGGAACAAACATCAGGGATGGAGTTCCATCTCTTCCCCCTTTAAATCACAGCAAATCTTAACGTATTTGCTGAAGGATGGGCCCTTTGAGATTCCCCTCCCCTATAAAATCTTCCTGTACTCCTTCCCCCGCTTCTCTGCCTTCAGAGTAGATACTTTTGTGGGGTTGGTGACCCTTTCTGTCCCACGTTTCCACGGGCCCCTTTGAAGCTTAGCTAAAACCAGAGCTTTTCAACCTTTTTGGGGGCTGGGCTGGTGGGTTCTAGCCTAGCTTCCTTTAATATGCACTTCCTGGAATGCAAAGTGGTAGAAATTGTGCCTTTCCCCTTCTTTAGCGCTCTAGCAAGAGTACTTTCTTTGTCTGGAGGGTGAGAATCTTGCCCAATGAAGCACTGAGCTTCAGCGACCCATCACGATTATTTTCTCTGCATACCTAGAGGGTCTTTGCAGGGCCCAGAAGCATTTGTAGAAATAGATGATACAGGAGGCTGGTGCTTTGCATCCTGGCAATGTTCACCGTCATGTATATCTCTCCCTCTGTGGGAGCAGGGAGTCTTCTGGATGCAAAGACAGATGTTTTATTTCTGGGTACATTGCTACCTATGGGCAGTTTTACTGACCTCTTGCCTTAAACTTTTCCAAGCTCAGCTGTTCAAGCCTGAGCTGATCCTTGGGGTAAGGCACTTACACGTATCCATCGTGGGTCCCTTAAACACAAGTCTTGGAGAGCAAGGATAGCCTGTGGGCAGTCATCCAGATGTTGACGAAGTACTAGTCCCAGCCATCCAGCTAGCCTGGCAAGGGATCATGGGAGTGGTAGTCCAGGGAGATCTGGAAAGTCTCAGATAGCCGATCCCTGATTTAGACTCTGCTGATGTCCTGATCCGCCTGTCTGAAATCTAACTGTAACCTTGTCTTCTTTTCCTTTCCTACTCCCACCTGCCCTCCACAGGTTCCACACACGTTCTCACCCCACAGAAATTGCTGGACACACTGAAGAAACTGACCAAAACGGATGAAGAAAGCAGCAGTTAAACACACCTCCTCTCTCTTTCTTTCCTCCTCTCTCTCGTGGATCTGCTCCCAAACCAGTAACACCAACCAAATCGTTGCAAATCTGGGGTCACGGCCGTTTCCCTTTGACTTCTTGGCATCCTTTTCAGTCTGCCACCTCTTCTGAGTTTTAATGCAAGACCCCCTCCAAACTTTCCCATTTCCTTCCCCTTCATTTCTTTGCCCCCTCATTTGAAGCAAAGCTAAATAGGAAAAAAAAATATGCATTGTGTCTAAAGGAGTGGGGGTGGGGGGAAGAAAAGAGTAATATATTCTATAATATAGATATTATCTCTGTATGTATCCAAGAAAATAAAATGCCAGATTCAACTGCCCATTTCTGAAGATCCCATCGCTTCATCATTGGCGATAAACAATGGTGATTATATTTTCAATACTGTATTCTTTTTTTTAAATTTCATTTTTCCCTGCTTGGATGGATGAATGCTTGTGACTTATTTATGGCTCTGTGATCCTGTACCTAACCCCGGATGCAAACTGTGAATATTGTCTCCTAGGCGTTGCAATTTGCTTGCATTTTGGGAATACTGTAATAACTTCCCTCCTTTTGACCTTCCTTTTCCCTACTCACATTGCTGTCGTTGGGGTTGTCGTCTTGATTATGTATTATTACACTCGGTTTGGTTTTGGTTTATTGATATGCAGCCAGGCTGGCTTTTGAGAGATATATGATATATATTTTTCTGGATGTTACTTGGTTGTTATCCTTCCTCTTCTCTTTTGGGGGATATTTCATATTGAGTCATGTCTGCAACTGAAGCATGGCTTAACTTGCTTTCTCAAAGCCTGTCCAACAATGAGGCGTTGTTTTTCCCTGTCTCAGCACTCTGAGGTCTGCTGATGGCTTTAAATTTCGCTGAGGCATGTTGGCAAGTAAATATTCTTGGAGCCTCGTTGTAGTATTTTGGTGCAAAGAAATAAAAAAAAATAGAGGCACATAATTTTGCTTCTGGAAACCATCTGTCCTTAATCTATGAGATTTGTAGCCTATTCTTCCTCTGGGGGCTGAGGATATTTTCCCCCTTTGCCTTTTAGTTAATTCTACAGAAGTCTTGCAAGGAAGGATAAGGTGAGAGAGAGAGAGAAAGTCTATGCCCTGAGTCATGCAATTAATCCACTGGACTTAATTTTAAGCCAAGGAAATGCGTAGGTTCCCAATGGGGCTCACATCTGCTATATGTATTTTGGGGTTCTCGAAACCTTGCTCCCTCCCAGCTTTTGTTCTCCATTTTCCTTGTGGGAGTTTAAAGAAGGAATCTCCATCCATCCACTAGACTGTGCTGTGTTTTCTGGTTTCATAGTTGGCCAAAGAAGAGTCTTCAGGGTGGACCTTCTGCCTTTTAGAAGACATGGGGGGCCTGTACTGCTCAGCTATAGTTGTCCCCATATTTCAGCAAGGGAGTGGTAGTCCAAGGAGAACTATCTATCCATCTTCTCTCTATTTTCTAAAATCTGATTTTGAACTGTAGGGATCCACCCAGCTTTGACAAGCTGAAATCAGTGGAGCAAATTAAACCCGTTGATGCCCTTGAAGGATGTTTGCATGGGTCAGGCCGTGAAGATGTCTCCAGAATTTAGGGTTGATCTTTGCTTGGTCTGCCTTGCAGATGAATTGATTCAAAAATGGTCTTTTGTGGTCAGGGACAGTCCAATCAGTGAACTGGGTGGTTTTCCTCCTGTTCGTGGTGCCCAGTGTGAAAGCATGAATTTGTTTGGCATTTGTAGGGCCTGGTGATTGAATGTGCCCCTCTTCTGGGATTTGCGTGATAGCCTGAAACTAAGGAAGTGGCCTGAGTTTGCACGAAATGCTCAGCCACCCAAAATTGAGAACCAAAGTTTGGCTCTAACCGAGCTTCCCCTATTGTGGAAATGCATACCTGCTAGGTCTCTGTCTGACCAATTTACTTGTGTTATCTTAATGCACCTATGATGGAGGACTGTTGGCTTTAAGTGACTGGGACTAGTATGTGTTGAGATACAAATCCAGAATGATGTAGGGATGGGAGCACGGGAGGAGGGTTCTCAGGACTGCCCCAAATAAGGAAAAAAGAAAACAGTGGAAATTTCAGTGGAAAGCATTCCTCCTTGACCCTTAAAAATGAAGTGTAGCTAGACTTCTCAGGGGCCTTTGATCTTATTCAAAGCAAACTTCTCTAAAAATTGAAAGCCATTTTTTATGGGCAAATTCAACCTGACTCCTTCCCAAAATCTTTCATTTGGACACGGCCGATGCAGAATTTCACCCCAATGCTTTCAAGCGAGGTATCCGTTTATTCTCTTCCAATGTTTGCTTGGGCCACAGCTCCCAGAATCTTTCGCTCTCGGCCATCCTGGCCGAGGCTCCTGGGATGTGTAGTTCAGCAACGTCTGGAGGGCCACGCGTTCCAAAAATGGGCTGATTTGTGTTACTTTCTTTATTGCTAACACCGAAAATTCTCTTCTCTTCTCTCTCTCTCCCCCCCACCCAACACCTTCCACCATTGTCAACTAGTAATGAAACATTGCTGGCAGTGGTTAGCACCAAAATTAACCTCACTTACCCTTTTACAGATTTGATTTCCATTTCCCCTTCTCTTGTTACAGGCTACGTGTATGAATTAAATGTGTCTTGTGATGTTAATGCAAGCTTGGAGTAAAGTGGTTTACAGAGTCCTTTCTGTATTTCTCTTCATTGACCTTCCTTTAATGGCTGCATTAGCTTACTGTGGCATTGGGGGGAGGGAGTGAAGGTTAATATTTTCCTCCCCTTTTATCCTTTTGAGTTACCCCTCCCTCTCCCCACCTATTGCAGGACGTTGACTTCTCTTCCTAGAAAATACCAGCAGAGGGAAGAAGGGGGGAAACCCCCCCGTTATTATTTATAGCTTTCTGTCTACTTCTCCCTTGCACTTAATATTACACGTTCCTAGGGCAAATGTCAATTTTGCACTATGTCAATTTGCACTGATAATTTGTTGAGCATCTCCCCTTCTCAGTCTCTCCTTGCAGAAATCTCTTTGATTTAGCATTGTGACTCTTCAGGGTGACTTTCTGGTTGTTTTAGGGGTTTTTGTTTTGTTTTTTAAATTGCTATTTATATTCAAACGACTTATTATTGAAAGGAAAAGGGGGAAAAACACCACACTCACGCCCAAAAGGGTAACTAAATTCTGTCTTTAGAAGCTGTTTTATTTCTTGACATGTCAATGTTGAAGCACAAAATGTGTTATTTCTGTATCGCTGTTCTGTATTTTAAAAGCACTCAAGAGTTAATAAAATTTGCTGTCCTGTCCAATGACGTTAAGAGAGGATTGAGTGGCTGGTTGTGAGAACAAGTCTCTGATGAAGGATAAGAAAATGCTGGACTACTTCAGTGTTTTTCTGCTGTATCAGATGTCTGAACGCTTACCAAAAATTTGGTAATTTGGGATGAATTTGTCAATTCCGTTTGTCTCGGTTTCTTCTCTTTTTTCCCATTTCAAGAACATTTGTCAGTTTCATGCTGTTTCTCTTTTTCCCATTTCAAATCCATTCTTTACCTTGATATTTTTTCCCCCCAGGACTTGCATGAAACTGAATAGCCATAACCATTTCCCTTGATTCTGCAGTTTGCATGCAATTGTCCTAACTCATCTGTTTTTACGAGTGTCCTTCTCAAATGTCCTCTCTTTCATATGTTCTTCACTAATGTGCTCATGTTTTGCATTTGGGCTTTTGTTCCCAGCATGTTTCCTGGGAAAACCGTTTGCTATATCTTAGAGAATGGCAAATGTTGAAGGACAAAGTCTGGGTTTCTGTATCAGCTGCTGGAAAGATTTTTCCTTGCTTCAGAAATGGTAAGTAAAGCTGGAATGGGTGTTTTTTCTGTCACTCATACATCACGAGGAATACTTTGGGCACATGGTGTTCACGTTTGGTGGTGGCGCACATCGCTCAGAATCTGAACGGTCAGATGTGTGAATCAAGCATTCAAATCCCTTTAGATTTGCAAAGTGATCAGTCCCGTTCTGGAAAACGGATTGCGTAGGTGAACAATCCCTCTTGGAGGCATCCTGTTTGAGTCTGATTTGGCTGAATTGAAACTCTGGGCCAAATATCTGTATGCCCATCAGGTCTGATTTTCCTGCATGCAGATGCTGCTGGAAACCGCAGGAAAGGCACCTCCATGAGGTATGTAGAAGGTTGTCATGGCTTGTCACTCCAGAAGGCTCCTCCGAGATAGAAAACCCAAGCTAGGACAACCTTCAAAGCCCAACACTGTTTAGGGCCTTGGCTCGGGAAGCCTGTTAAATGGGCTTTCCGCGAGAGAGGTTTTAAACTGAGAAAGCTGTGTATTTGAACAATGGTTGAAAAGCAGGGCAAGGAACACAGACATCTGTTGGGGGTTTTCAGACAGCTTTGAAGATGCTTCATAGCTTTGGATTTCATCGGCTGTTTCTTTAGTTTGTGTAGTTTCCCCTCACCCCTTTTCCCCGCCCCTTCATACAGATTTTTTTTTGGGGGGGGGGACTTCTGAAAGTCTTAGGCTTATCCTGCTGCTACTAAAGAATTCCTCCAAATCTACCGGCGGTCTGTCAGTGCCATTCTGAAGGCACCAGTATTCAGAGCCATCTGCTTTCTTGGTGTGCCCCTAAAACAATTTGCTGATCACTGTCAGGAAGAAGAAAAAAGCTGATCCAAGTACATCATGGCATTTATTAACAGAAAAACACAACTGCCCCAATCGTTCATTTAACAGCTAAACAAAAACACAGCTACCGTTTAAGAAAATGAGAACGCTACAACGCTGGCCTTTTCCCCATTCCAATCGCAAAGGATCCAAATGACAATTAGGGAAGGTCCATGGATGCCAATGAGAGCTTTCTGATGCCCCATTCTTAGAACTGGAGAGCTTTCATGGGCTCTGAGTGGAATTTTTCACCCGCATGACCTTCAGCGGGTGAGAATGGGAATGAATGCCCCTGTTTTCAACAGGAGAGAACAACTCATAAGGGGAATATGTTTTCCTCTTGCATTACAAATGCTTCCATGCAAATCGGAACCTTCCATGGTTTACTGAGGCAGCATTCAAACTCACAGTTCCCCTGTCTGCTTTCTAAATTAACACATTCTGCTCTCTGTCTTCTAAATTAACATACATAACCTACCTAGGATGCTAAGTTCAAAAGTAGGCAGAAAAAATCTTGGAAAACCCTGGTCAGAACCATTCTTGCCAGGCTAACTTCCTACGCGCTCCAGAGCTTAAACGTTACTTTCTAAAATGAGGGGAAACTCATTAACTCTGCCTGCAACGCCTGACCCAATTTTTGTGGCTCCCATGGCTGCAGTACCAGGGACTAAGCACTGGGTTTAAAATGCTGGGTTCAAAAATAGATGCAGGGTTGGCTGGAGGGCAACACGTAGGAAGACACAGTGTGGCAACTCTGATCCTCTTATTAGAATCTTATTACCGTGTGACTGCTTGGGAATCCAGTTGGTATGTTACTGCTGGAGGCTATGACCTAAATTAGGAGGGGACAGATTTTTGGCTGGAGACAACCTACTTTACAGATGGACCCCATGCCAAATAATAAGGAACAGGGTGACTCCAAGCAATCACCCATTTTGAGCACTGGCAACCGGTAACGGTTCCAAATAATATTCCTATCAAGCCACCGCTGATTTTCCTCCCAGCATTGTTCTTTAGCAGTCCGTTTTTCCATCTTAGCTAGCCAACGGCTGCACTCACATAGTATGGTAAACCACTAAAACCCCTCCATAAACAAGGTTAACCCTGATTCAAATCAACATGCTCTACAAATGTTGCTTCTCCTCTTAACCAATGTTCTTCTGTAACCTGGAGAAAGAACGCCACTTTCAGGGCTTGGAAATTAATCTGGAGGGCACAGTCAGAGGGAACCCATGTTTGAGCAAAGACACAAAACAGCTGGGCCCAGATGGTAGTTTCCATATTGATTTCCTCATAAATTAATTGTGCCTGAGATCCAAAGAATAGGTTCCCAGTTGGGACTATAGGACGCGGCCTACTGCTTCCCACCAGACCCTCCTGTAGTACAGTCCCCATACGGCAGAGTCAACCTAGCCGTGGGAGCTGTAGTCCAAAACAGGCAGAGGACTCCGTATCAGAGCAGAAATATAAAAACAAAGCAAGAGTACTCTTTGTATTGGGGAAACATTCCTTAAATGATTAAAGATCAGTTTTAAACATGGTCAGTCAGGGCTCTCAGTCGGAGCAACAAGTTTTTAACAGGCATATATACATTCCGATTGCAAGTACCATCTTTACACAGCCATTTCGTCTTTCTCTCAGAACAGGCACAGACACAAACGAAGGAATGGCTTATCCCAAATGCACACAGGTCTTAGCAAATTCAGCTTTGCTTTCCAATCCCTTTGAGGTGCGTTCACACATTGAACCACACCTTTGTCCGCATTGAATCAACGATTCAGCTCGCATTTTGAGCGATTCACCCACAACATACATTATCACACATGTATTCTAAAAGTAAAGTGAATTGTGCTGCGTTAAGCTTTCTGCTCTTTGGGTACCTAGAGGAAGTTCTAATAGGGAACCTTCGGTGTATTGATGTCATGTTGGGTGCCGCTAAATAGACAGCAGCAGATATTGACAGCATGGAGAAGATGGCTTTCGCTGCATGAAGGAAGGTCACCTGCTTGGGAGAGAAGGCAGATGACTTCTACAGCAAGAATAGCAACAGTGCCTTGGTATCTGTGAGATGAACCATCACGTCCACTGGATTTCTTAGAAAAGTGATAAATTAGCTTGCTTAAGTACACCCATTTCTTGACGGAAGAACAGCTGTCACAGCCCACCTTCTGCTGATGTGCCAACTGAAAAGTTGTAGGACTTAAGGTGAAATCACGAATGGATAAACTCCACTGGGGGTACACCCCATGCTGGAAAAAGGCACAAGAGATCAAAGGCCTTTGGCCAAAGTTAAAATGTAAACCTTCCCCAAAATATACTTGAACAATGCAGGCATCTCGGTTTTTCCTTTCTTCATCTTTCTTGCACGAGGCAACATTGCCTCTTGTGCCAGAGCTGCCCATTATCATCATCATCATCATCCCTGAGAAGAAGCCAAAGTCAGGAGAAAGGTGGCTTTCAAAAAGCAGAAGTCATCCCAGTTGCCCAGGGAAGGGAGCAAAACACTACTTCCCCAACACTGGGGATATGCTATTTCCCCCTCTTAAGTAAGGGGTTACAGCATTTTTCTTTGGCATATGAAACACGAGAAACATTCTGTGCAGGTTCCAATGCCCAGATGTTGGGCAACTTTATTGTTCCCAGTTCAACTAAATCCAGGAAGTGGGTTTCTACCCTCTTGGTCCAATCTCATCAGAAGAGGCGAGATGCTCTCGGACTCCGCGCTTTCCTTAGGGCCCAACTCAGAGACTTGCTCATCTGTTGGGTGGTGAACTTCATGTCTCTGGCTGCTTCCACAGCACGGCTTAAAGGCCAGCTCAAGTCCTCCAAACTGGTACAGCTGAAGGTCCTGGGGCAGCACTGAGGATCTCGGGGATGCTGCCGCGATGCTTCCCACTGCGTGGCCTGCTGCCTGCCAAAATCGTAACCAGGAAGAGCTATGGAGGAGCAGATTGAGGTAGTGCCGAGTGGAGGAGAATAGCTGTCCAGAAGGAGAAAGAAATTGGGAAGTCAAACAGCAATCACAGCAGATGACTGCACCTAGCTAACCTTGGCTGATCTTGAAAGTGTTAAGCAGAGATGGGCCTGGCTGGATGAGAGGTCAGCATGAAACCTGGGGCAACACATCTTCCAGAGCCCATTGCCTCCCATTGGGAAGAGCCATACTTACATTACAGAAGAGAGAGGGTACGGTGCCAAGGGAATAGCAGGGATGTAATTGACAGAGGTAGCTGCAGATGGCACCGCCAAGTACCAGAGGCCTGTCTGTTTTGGTTGCTGGTTAACTTTTGGTTGTGTTGTAGGGCGTTCGTCTGGAGCATTCTCTTTGCGATCTCCCGCCCCTAAGAGGAACAAGGAAAGAAATTTTTATCAACATCAATTAAAAAAAATCTCATTTAAATATTCTTGGGGGGGGAGGAAATCTCAGGCACCATGCAGTATGGAAGACCCATCTTGAATTTGCCCTCAGCGCTTCTACTGAAGGCAATGGGGTATTTTCCCATTCCCTCAGAAGATGCGCACTGCTCCCCACCCCCATACGTGAAGGCAAAAAGTCACACAACACAGGCACCCAAAAAGTCACAAGCAAAAGGGCCTTCTGCCTGGCAAAATTCCCAGCCAAAGTGCATCGGTGGCATCAAACGGTTGGGAATGAAATACTTGGACCTGGAAGTGTAAAGACAGTTTCTTTGGACGCCAAAACAAGATGAACACAACTGAATATGGAGAAGAAGATGAGAAGAAAAATAACCCCACCCTGGTGAAAACAGAAGCAGTGTTTGAAGGAGGAGGGGAGCTATATGTATGAGGATTTTGGTTTCAGAGGAACTTCCAAACACTTCAGACATGGGCTAGCCCCATCTTCTTCCCTTAAAGACTTGTCGTACCGGCTGTGTCTTTGCTTCTGGAGTTTGCAGAATCCTTACATGAATGACATAACCGTTCCTCAGCTGCGCTTTGCTTAGGAGGTCTGGATCCATCCCTTGGGGAATGATGGCCTTAAAAAAAACAGAACAGGAGGCAATAAAGTCTGTTGTCTTAAGCTATCATGCTAAACAGCCTGATATGGAAGTACAAGCTTTTGAAACAGGCCCCATTTCTGATGCTTCTGCTAGAAACAGAATAAGCAAAGGGGTTCTTTGTAGAAGGCATACCTCATAAAGTTTTGCAAACTTTCTTTTATTTGCAGGCGCTCCGGCAGAGAATCTGCTGAGACTTGTTTAGGTTGATGGAGGAAAGAATGCTTTTAAAGGTAAAAACCGAGGAGAGGGCCTGAGTTTTAAACGGGAATTCAGCGATACATCAGGGGCCGGTTAATGTACAACCAGGGGTTCCAATCATTTTCCATCCTTGCCTGTGCTAAACTCTGATTATCGCAAAAGGGGGGGGGGCAGGCCGCAGAACTGGTCGAAACTTGATTCGTCCCCTGCAAAAACGTTTCCACGTTTCTGTGGAATTGCCAAGTTGAGCATATGCTCCCTGAACTCTGCCCATAAATTGTTCTGAACAGGGGAGATCTCCCCATGTTTCGGAGCACATCTCTTTGCGTGTCTGAAAATGTATGATGAAACTAAGCCAAGCACTTAATACATCAGGAATCCTTGATGGGTCTGGATCATCCTGGAGGACTACTCTCTCCAGCCCTGGTGCTCTCTAGGTAGATTGGATTACAGAACCCATCAGCTGCACTCATGGTCCTGCCTAATTGGACTTTTGCTTGGCCTAGAGAAAACCCGTGCTTCAGCTACCTAATCGGGAGAAATGCCGAACAGTCCCGTTCAAGTTGATGTGTGTCTCCCTCGACCACGTTGGCTGCCAAGCTGAAAACATTCATCTGGTTTCTCTCCAACATTTGATGGCTTCCAAAGAAAGGGAGAGTGGATTTTCCTGCAGCATTAGCTCACGTTGGAAAGTCCAGGGATCAAGTCTGCAAGTTCTTTGTGAGAGATGTATATTATATCTCTTTCCTCTACTACTGAGAAAAAGGGATGCTTCAGAGTTTCTAGTCACAAAGCCAAAAATCAGTGGACTTCTTGGACATCATCACAAAGTGACAACCTGCATGAATATTACCTTTGGTTTCTGTGTCATCCGCGTGACTTGCAGCGGCTTCTCCATGCTGCATTTTGACATTTCGGCAACGGAGACAGAGAGCAGAGACTTGGAGGGTCTTTGGCTCTTGAGACTCAGGAGTTGAAGTGGGATACCATGTCCCTAGGAAACCAAATGCAAAGGATCCAGCAGGTGCTGATTAATTTATAACTTGCATGTTCATCTAGATGCAGTGGGTCATCCAGCAAAATTGCCACTATGGTAGAGGGAAGGAATTTGGATCATGCTGCGTCAGGGTCAGTTCCTGGATGTATCTACGGACTTGTGCGTTTTATATACCCAATTAGGTGGTGGCCCTTATCTTGCCCTTGGGGGACCTCAAAAAGTAGCCAAGTCATGTTCCATCTGCTTAGCACTTTAATAGAAAATTGCCTGGGGTATATAGGTCAGAGTGAGAATGTTTTTAAGAAAACATCTTGCAGAAAGGCAATGGCAAAACACTTCCCTCTTGTTGCCAAGAAAACTTTGTGGATGTGTGTGTGTGTGTGTGGTATCACCAAGAGTTACATTTGATTGAAAAGAGGCTTAACTTTATTCACAATTTTTTTTTCTTGTTATCCTGGCTGTTCACCAACTGTCTGCCTGATTCTGTGAACTGTAGTGGGTGAGGTTCTGAGAATTTTCTTGCAATTGGACCTCCCCTAAAAATCATTTCCCAAAGTTGCCAGGAACAGGAGGAACATCCCTCCTACAGGACACACTCATGAAAACAAGGAAAAAAATGCATTTCTCAAGATGTCTGAGCTGCAATGTTCCCCTGTTCTGGATTAGTCACAGGGAGCCCAGCAGGAGAAGGCAGTCTAGAAAGGAAAGATGACATCTATAATTGGGTAAAGGCAGTTTTATTTCCCTCCCCCCAGCTCCAAAATGCAAACTTTTAAGAGAATAATAGAAGGAATTTTGCTCACTTTCATGGGTGATCTAACTTCCCAACAGTCTATGTTGGTTTACACAACGACAGTTTAGAAGATTTTCTTACCTGTGTAAGAGCCCCGGACAGTAGACTGTTTTGAGGGTTTTGGCTTGGAAGCTGCATGGTGTCTTCTGTTCCGCGATTTTGATGGTGCATCATCTGACCCTGAAGGATCTGGGAACAAAGCAGGAAAAGACATGGCCAATTCTCAGATTAATTTGGGCTGTAGAGTCCTACATTGTTTTAGTGGTTCAAAGACCATTGGGGAGCATTAGCTGTATTGCACAAGGGCATACAATTCCAGATTCAAGGAAAACAAATGTTGCCAGCTTCACCAATTAGCTTGGTCTAATCAAAATATTAAAAACAGACAGCAGCTCCTGTTCAGAGAGAGTTCTCTTTGCCTGAAATATAGCTTTCCACCTAACTAAATTAACCTTAAGGTCCCCCAGCTGCTTTGGCCAATGTCTTCCTATTGGCCATATTGACAGCCACCACTGTCAACTGCAATCCAGATTCTGCAAGGCACCAGGTTTCTAATTCTAGACTACAGCATTTAAAACGTTTGCCACCTACTGAAATCCAGCTGGGATCTGTCCTCAGCCAAAGATGGTTTCTGTGTCCTCCCTTTTGGTTCTGTGGCCAGAAATGATTGGTCAGGTTCCACCATGCTTTTCCCTGAGGTTCTGTGGGATGAGAAAGCAAGTTATACCCAAGGCACAACCACACCAAAGCACCGAACAAAATTCTTCCCTCTGCCCATTAATTTCCCCCCGTAATGCCCCATCTGCACTCCTACAAATCTGACTGGATTGATTCATTCTACCGAATGTGATTTGTTCATTTTTAGGTTTGTGCTAACAGAGGCACTGTGGATTATAAACAAGCATGCAGAGCTCAGCATCACGTGCAAAGTAAGTTGCTAGGGTTTGTCCAACTACCTTTGCTTAGTTTAATGTGGAAACCCAACCCCTGTGCATGTGTGTCTTCCAGGTGGAAGTAGCTGGGTGCCAAGAGTAGACAATAGATGCCAACCACAGATGGTTTAGCTACCAACTGTAAAATGTAGCATGTTGAAGCTATGGGAAACCAACATCTGGTAAATTATGTGATGGTGTCAGAGAGGGAAAGTAATAGGAATCTCATCCTGGCCTTGCTCTGTCTTTTTGAACCCAGCCAGCACAACAGAGCTGTGGTTCGCCGTTTGGGATGTTTCCCATAATGTCTTTCATAATGGATGAGTCAGCTGCATTGTGAGAAACTAGACTGCATCCAAGCAGATGCAGTTATATTCCCAGCTAGAGATCATTTGGATTTTTGTAGTCCTAGGTAAGCCCACCAGGGACTGGCCAGAAACACTGAGACCTACCACAGGAGGGTTTGCCTAGGACTTCTTCCACATGAAACAACTTCGTCCATCCCTTACCCTGCTGGAGTGACACTTGGAGAAAGGCGAGCACTGGCCTGGACTCTAGATAGGTGGGGAGAAGAGGAGTGTCGATGGAGCGTCTCTTCTAGACTTTGCCGCAACTGGGAGACTTCGTGCTGCAAAGCTGCAATGGCTTGGCTGGTAGAGGAGTAAGAATAAAACAAACCCAGGATCTGTGAGAATCAGGTTGACTATGGCAACTGCTACTAGGGTAGAGAATACTAGTGTGTGTCCAAATAATCCCAATTCTACCCCAAGGCAATAAAAGAGGAAAGGAGTTTTATACTTTTCTCTCCCTCTTCCCATGCTAGAGGGATTGGGGCAGATTTTCAGGTAAGAACCATTCTGACTAAATCTCAGGCAGTTGTACTTGGGAAGATCAGCAATGACATCTTTTCCCAGCACAAGGAGCCTTTACTTTAAAAAGTTGGCAACAGAACTCCCCCATAATCAGAAGATAATTATGGATTTATGGAAGCTGTCCTTATATAAATACTCCCTCTAGACAGATGGGGGACAGTGAAAACTTGTGGGGAGTTGAAGGGCAAGGATCCTACTTCAACAGCCACCTCACCACCACCCAAACAGTCTATATAATGTTGTCTTCTCCTGAACTCCATGTCTGAGAGGCATACTCACTCTCGTTCCAAGCGGGAATCAAGAAAGTTGTGGTGAGTCTGGGCCAGGTTCAGAGAAGTTGGGCAGGAACTGGGGGCATTTCTCCCATGGGGAGTTTCTGTCTCAGAGTCAGTGGGAGCTGGGAATTGAGAGAGAGAACAATATGCCATGAATTTTCCTTAAGGATCAAGTTGTAGCAAGTCTTAAAATTAAATACACCAAGGTCTACTTTCCTTAAATATGGTACAGAGACCACTGACTGAGTACTGGGGGATGGGTCAATGCTTAAAATTGCAGGGCGGGGGGGGAGAAGAATCTCATTTGAGCCCTGATGCTGCATTCTCTCCATCTTTTGTGTCCCCTTCTCCCTGACAAAACCTGCAACCTACGAAAGGGGAGACCACAGGGAAATTAAGGTTCTGGGGGAGGTAATGCACAATTCTTTCACTTGCACATCCTGGGACTTCACTCCTGTGGGCTTTTGCTAGAAGCAGGGATCAGTGATGGCCCTCATCCTTAGACTTCAGCCCCAATAGCTGGGACTTGTGAACCAGGATCCAAGTCAGCTAAAGAAACCATGCCTACAGATGACAGCTTGTTGCAGAAAAATAAGGTACCAGCCTCCAAAATGACTCAGGCACAGCTTTTCAAGCAAGTAGATCAACTCTGGGTAGCTGGAACAGTGGAGGTGGTGTCCATCCACATCTGGAATTCAACTCACAGTTCTCATTGCTGTCTGGCTCCATCTCATTTGTCCACCTGCAGGGAGAGTTCTGCTGGAAGGGGTTTCTTTTAGCTGAGGTGTGTTGGCTTCTCTCACCCTGGGGCCTTACTTGCCCCAGTGATTTGTCTGGTCTCAACCACGTCATTGCAGCTGGTACTTTGTTTGAGGATGGTGAGCAGGGAGGTGAATCAAGTATAGGTGATGGTCTCTGGATGCTATGGGACCTGCAGCCAAAACACCAGGTATGTTGCATTGATAAGTGCATTACACTCATTTCTATTCAGCTGCATCTGCTTCCTTCCCAAACTACTGTCCACCTGAACTCACCTCAAGAAAGGAAAGGGTAACACAGTCAGGTGTGCGTACAAAGAACTCATGGTGCTGAGACACCAACTGATTATTTTATCCCACTTTTAACTCCACTCATTGCCTGCCAGGCAGGACCCACTATGAAATGGGCAACTTACAGTACTTCTGTATGAAGGTTCTCCAGCCCTACCCTGCTTTTCTATTTCAAACCAATCTCCTATGGGATTGGTGTTTCTCAGTTGTTCTGCATTGTTTTGGGAAGAGCCTACCCCAAATCTGAGGCTCACTGTTCACAATGCATCTTCTCCCCCCATCCTTATTACTGTAGGCCCACCCAGTAGCTAGCTCAATCTAGTTTGTTGACTAGACATCCGTTCTCTATGAACAACACAAAACAGAGGATACAAGGGCAGAACTAAGAGTTTGGAGGAAAAGAGAAAGGGTGAAAGACACAGTGACAGAAAAGTTAAAACAACCATACTGATGAGAAGGCTGCTGAACAGAGTATCATGAAGCTGAAGAAAAACACAGGAGAAAAGACACTTCGTAAGACACTGTACCTCCTCTTGGATGACTGGTGCTTAGCCATCTGTGCCAGAGGAGATGCCCTGCTGGTTTCTGATCCCACAAAACCACTGTCTGTCTCTGGAGAGAGAATGCGCAGATCCTGCCAGAAAGGGAAGAGAGACAGACTATAAGCTGCTGGCAAAATCTAGAAAAAGCATCTCCAGAACCCTCCCTGAAGATCTCCAAGTTCACCCATACATTTCTCTCCTTCCCTTGGACTGTTCTTCAATCCATGAATGCTTGAAGCCTGAGTAAAAGGAACATCCTTTGAGAAAAAACTGTAGCTCCATCTTCCCTGCTACAGCTCTAACACTGATTCAACACCATCCACTGAAGTCACCTCAAATTCTTAAGTACCTCTATTACTACAAAAGCCACAGGTGGGGAAAGAGTATTCTTCTTTCCCTCCTACTCTCTCCCATTTCTGTTTTGGAAACAGAATAAGACTTCCTTAATCTCCTAACATACCAACTTCAAATACCTACACTTCTGTATTATGCCTAGTATCATCAGGAGTCACACTTACCTCACAGAATGTTGTGTTCATCTTCTGGGAAATGTTTGGAGGTGCAGATTCTGAGGCCATGCTTCCCACCACACTAGCTGTGCTGCTATGAGAGGAAAATGGTGCTTGCTGCCTTCTAGAAGACATCCTGGGACCAACAACCATAGGGCTGTTACTTTCTGGAGATTCATGAAGAGCTGCTTCTGCTTGGATGGAGGACACATGTCTGATCTGGCTTGCTGGCTGCTGGACCTTTCTCACTGGGACCTCAGGCACCACATCCTGTTGAAGTTCCCTAGAAGAGATGGAAAAAAAAAAGTTGAACTCTGCTAGTTTAGGAATAGAACTATAACCTTAAAGATGTTCTGCTATTTCTAAGAAGCTAATCAAGGTTACAGTTGACAATCTACCATGCAAGGTGAAGGAGTGCCCAAAAACTAATGGAACTTCAAAATGTTACTTTACGAAACCCAGACCAATCCTCCTAGAAATTGTGTGAAGGAAACAGCCGCTAGGTGGTTCCATGCACCTTAAATCCAATTCACAATTCCTCCCCTGTGAAATATTTTTCTTACCCCTTTACTTAGAACCCAGCCCTATCTCTGCACTTACCTCCTGTGGGAAATCAGAACTCTGCTGAAGTGTGTAAACCACAGCAAAATCTTTGTAGCAGCCTAGATGCAGGGCCAGGTTTTGCATGCACAGGAAAAGATGCTGAAAACTTAAAAAATGGGGAGTGATTGTATCCAAACACAGTCTAGCTTCCAGCCAAATCCCATGCAAAAAGGAGAAAAGAATTTTGGTTCTCAGCTGCTGCTCCCACCTCTTAAGATCCCCCTGCTTTCACTCACTTCCTGTCAAATTCCTCTCCATTCTCCCTCCCCTTCTTCCTTCTCTCCCTCTTGCCAACACAACCCATTTAGCAGGCAGCTGAAGGGGTGGGGGAAGTAAAGCTGCTTTGCCCAACTGTGGGAAAGAAAACAAGAAAATGCAAAGACCTCTTTGTTCTCCAACTTGAGATGATACAGCTAAAAAGCCAATCCCTGCTTCTAATTTTAGTCACATCCTGTAATGCCCACAGCACCACTGCTCTTGCAAAAGAATGTGGCCCAATGTGTTTAGAAGATCAGGCTAGGATTAGAACTGTTAACTTTTCAAGTCAGATGCACACATGGCAGGGCACAAGTCTAATCTTGGCTTTTGAGTACTCCTAGGGAATTAGATACCTCTACACAAAGAGTTCATCAGTCTAATTTTTCTCCCTCCCCCAAAAAAGTGGGTGTCTCCCCTCTTTCCTTCATGTATGCATGTTTCTTCAGTTTTCCCTAGCAGCCACATGTGCATGGTTCAAACTCAGAAGTTCAACTGCCCTTGTGAATACCAGAGCAGTATGGAATCCAGAAGATAAGCTTCCCTTGGCTGTGGCAGGGTTGGAGATGGTGTCTTAGATCTTCCAAGGAAATGAACTTCTGGCTGGTGGTTTTCTCACAGACTTACTTGGAGGTGGTGGGAGTTTTCTTATTAGCTGCAGATGACTTCTGTAAGGACCCAGCCTTTGTCCCAGCAGCAGCTGTGGCTGCACTGCCCAGTTCCTCTGAGGAAGCATTGTGTTTGTGACTCAAGGCCTCTGGCAAAGATTTGAAGCTGCTGCACCTTGGAACAAAAGGTGGAAAATGAAGCTGAGACAGCACAGCTTGCCTTAGTTGGGGAGTCAAACAAGATTTCCCTACCCCACTTCTCCCATCCAATCTACTCTGAATGGGCCTCAGGGGAGGGGAAGGAATCTCCTTATTCTTCCTCCCATGGAGGTTTGATGACCTCAAGGTCAGGTGGAAAAGGACAAGAATGTGATGGTGCTGAGTCTGAGTGAGTGAATCCAGGAGTGAAAGTGGGTGAAGCTCACAGAACTCCATCATGCACTGTTATGTCTCATTGCAGCCTGCCCACCCACCCCAATGTTTTGTCTTCCAGTTTTGACTTCCTTTGCTTTGTTTCATTAATAGACAGAAACTTGAACAGCCTTACTGGTCCAGGAGGTGATCAAAGTTCTCCTCCTCTTGGTGCTTGCAAGGTTGGGGGAGCTCCAGGAAATCTCCCTCTTCTTCAGCAGTCCCATCACTGATGGAACTGAAGTCCCCCTCCAGCTGGACTTGAGCAAAGCTTCTCTTGGGGGTTGAAGCCTGATGAGCAGACAGGAAAACCTGAGTGAGTCTAAATGTAACCACTTCCCTATTTTGTTCCAGTACAAAAGCACCCTTTTAAAACATGTGTTTGTGTAGAAGTTAGAGAGCTCCTTTTATGGATTATTTTGAAATGAAATAATGTGTGTTAAGGGAGGGGGAAGCACAGAGATGCTTTCCTTCCAGGAATTATTGGCCTTCACTGCCAAGTCATAAGTATTGGCCAGGCTAGCTAAGATCACAAGCGTGTGGTCCAAACCATTTGGAGATATCTGTACTGAAAGATAACCTTCCATGTTGTCTGTAGGTAGAAGTTTTGAAGGCAGCCAGTTTTACTCAGCTGGGTATGCATAGCTAGAGCCCTGAAAATCAAGGGTATATTTTCTTGCCATTGTGAAGGAGACAACACACAAGCCTCTGCGTATTTATTAGTTCTCTCTCCCACCTTTCATCTAAGAGCTGAAGGAAGCTTATTCAGGAATCCCCTTACTGAATCTGGAGTCCCTGATGCCAATTCAACCCCTCCACTATTGCAACCACACTAAACCCATGTGTTTAGCACACTGCAGGAGCTCAGCCATGTTTCAATATGTAGTGTGAAGCAGGCCTTTGCAAGCCAGGTGTGTTTCATTTTTTCAACACAGTAGCTCATATGAACACCAGAGTTCTGTTTTCTTAACTCACTTTCAGGGTTGCGTGTGTTGGGTGAAAGTAACCAATGGGGATACATTAATCTGTTGTTTGAGCTGCATTCCTCCTAAAGGTTTGCCCATTCTTTTTTTAAAATACCCTCCTTCCCAAATAGACCAGAAAATCCAGGTTCTGCCCGCAGATGTAGCCCAATCCTTGCCCACATTGCATTGAAATCCAGTGCCGTTGCAGCCCCATCTGCCTCTTCCCCCTTCCCCCCCCCCATCAAGCATACAGTGATACCTCGGGATACGAACGCCTCTGCTTGCGAATTTTTCGGGTTACGACCAGCTCTGGCCCCAAAATTTTACCTCGGTTTGCGAACTCCGCCTCGGGGTACGAGCCATTTTCCGCCCGTGCCACGTGGTCCGCGGCCATTTTCTGCCCATGCCACGTGGTCCGCGGCCATTTTTCCGCCTGTGCCACGTGGTCCGCGGCTGTTTTTCCGGCCCTGCCGCGTGGTCCGCGGCCGTTTTCGCGCCGCGCCGGGCTGTTTTCGCGCCGCGCCGCGCTGCGCTGGGCCGTTTTCGCGCCGCGCCGGGCCGTTTTCGCGCCGCGCCGCGCTGCACCCGGCCATTTTCGCGCCGCACCACGCCGCACCCGGCCGCTTTCCGTGTGGTCCGTGGACGCCAGAACGGATTAACGGTAATTACATTGAACCTTATGGGAAATTGCCTCGGGTTGCGACCAAATTCGGGCGGAGGGCGGAACGGATTAACCGGATTTACATTGAACCCTATGGGGAAATTTGCCTCGGGGTGCGACCAAATTCAGAGGGCGGAACGGATTAACCGGATTTACACTGAACCCTATGGGGAAATTTCCTTCGGGTTACGACCAACTCAGGATACGCCCAGAGTCACGGAACGGATTAAGTTCGTATCCCGAGGTACCACTGTACTTCGTGGCCATCAAAAGGTTGTCCACCTCTGGGTTCAACCTTGGGAGAAAATGATTAACAGTAAGACCATTGGGTTCTCCTCTTCTGGGCTTATTGAAGCCAAGGCCCCACAAACATCTGTCTGAGTTGCAGCAGAGAAGATGAGCTTGTATCTGTGCTCTAAAATGCTACTAGTGAACACCCCCCCCCCCCCCAAGGACATGCTATTTCAATCACTCCCTTCCTCAGGAAAACCTTCCAAAGCAATCAGGATTTGACCTCGGGGTATGGCATGCAGACAGCTGGGACTGGGGCCTGGAGGGATGGTGTTGGGGATCCCACTTGTTCCTCAGAAAGCTGGGCTGGAAAGCAGGGATGTGATGGGACCACCAGTGGGGAACTGTCTGGTGCAACCCATTCATTCAACGCAGACTGCTCGATTCGCTCTTTCAGTGCCTCCAAACGCATCCCCAGATGGAAGATGTTGCCTTCCACTGATCTGAAAAACATTAAGTCGTGGCCAGAAGTCCCACGTTAGTTGAATTGGATGTGAATTCCTGTTAACCTGCTCTCCAGACACTTTGAATAGCACCACGCATTGGGAGTTGCAATTCAATGCTGCTGAGAGCACCGTGCAGGAGAACTGCCGAGCAAGATAGCTGGAGATTCTAAACCAGAGTCTTTTAGAGATAAGGAAGAGGGGGGAAATTGAACATCGCCAATAAATTCAATTCTCATTTCCGAAACAATAAGCAAACCAAAATGCAAATGCTTTTTGATATTCTTTGCATTTTTTTTTTTTTGACATGTGCAATGCCGTTTTCCAAACAAAACTAGTGTCTAGAGAGTGCGTGCAAAAAAGAAAAAAAAAATCAACATGGACAAATGCCTTAATTTATCCTGAACAACAACATGCCTGAAATTGTAAATTCTCCTATGGAGATATTTGCACCTCCACATGGTGAGTAAAGGGGATAAAGGTCTAGAATGCTGGGAAAGGTGGATGGAATCAGTTATGGTGGCAATGGGTGCATCACTGGAAGATCTGAAGGACACAGTTGGAGACACGTTGTCCTGGGGAAGATTTATCTGTGTGGACTGTAAGAGTTGCCACCACCCTGATTGCACCTCATCTTCCCCTCATTTCTTAGCACTTTTGCACCTTAAAACCCAACTGTCCCCAAAAGAGGATAATGATTTCTGCCCTATCCACCCTTGGAAGCAGCTGTGGGGCCACCAATGGGATGAGGAGGAGCCCCACACGCATTCTTGAACCTCTATTTCAGGAAGTTTTACCTAGGTGACGATGTACACATACCGATTGGGATCAAATTCTCCTAGTGTCTCCACAGGTTCCTTCTGATTCTGCAGCTGCTGATACTTGTTTCGAGCCTGTAGGTAAGCTCGTTCCAGAGCTTGCTGAGCCTCCTTAAGTCTTGCAAACCCCTACCCAGACAGCAAGATTGAAAGAGGAATAAGTAATCCACTTATTGCAACAGAAGTGTCATTGCTCACTCCACCGTGGAGAAATTGCACAGGGTTCCTGCACAAATAAGCACATTTCTCTTCAGGATATGGCCAACCACAGAGCAATTTTCTCTCCTTCTAGGGCCAAGGCTTAAATAATTAAAATGCATAAGATGGAAGCTTCCCCAAATTCAGGAAATCTGGAATTTTGTAGAAATATGGAATTGAAAGAGGGAGCCCCAGTATGGCTCATAAGGTCTAAATGGGAAAGGGTGGAGGACAAACGTGATTGGAATCGGTTTGGGAGAACTTCACATCACAATATTTTACTGGGAAAAACAATTTCCTGATGTATTTGGTGCAGAAACAAGTTTAAAGTTACCGTCACTCAAAGGGAGGAAGAAAAATCCTGTACCTTTAGCTGGTCCAGGGCCTCCAGTCTATCCATTTGAATTAACTCCTCCAAGAACTCCATCTAAAACAAAAGATGCAGAATGAATTAACCATATTCTATTAACCAGAGTGATAGAAAGGTTGTCTTAACCCATTTCCAAGATGCAGGGAAAAAACAAACGAATGAAGATAACGAATATGCTGCAGTCTAAAAACAATTGCAACTCAGAATCTGGCTAGTTTATTCTACTCAATCCACAAACACACACAGGGGGGAATGGCCCCAAATGGGAACACACGCTCACCAATTCCTCATTCTCTTACAGTTGCCAGATGCACACAAGAAACTTACCTGCGTCTGAAATTTACCGGCCTGGGCGGCTAACAATTGCGTGAGATGATCACCCAAGAAAGGCGTTTTGGTGGAGATGGGACTATTTGTTCTGGAAGCAGCCGTGCCCGTGGAATCGCTCAAGGATGAGGGTTGCCCCAGCTGTCCGGGAAATCCTGTAACTCAAAAAAGGTAAACCCTGCTTTAAGTTCAGCTCAATTCCCAGTGCTTAAGAGATACCCCCAGGTTGTAGGTTGTTTTGCGGGGGGCAACGATAGAGAAGTGGCTTGCTCCACCTTCTTTGAGATGTTTTTTCAACTTCCCAATCTAGCCTACAGCTCTGGGAGTTCCCATTCACATCCCATCTAAGTATCACCTACGTATGCCCTTTTTTAATGTTCTGAGCTCAGCCAAAGGTTGCCTAGATGCTCTCTCCCAAAGCAGTGCATAGTAAACGAGCACAACTTTCTCTAGGTGACGATCTCAGAAAGAAAATATGAAAATGTTGATATTTTCTCCAGCTGGGGTGATGGTACCGGTCTGAATCTATAACAGAATATTGTGGCATGGAATGCCCTTGTTCAAAATGCCAGCCAGATTTCTGACATTCTTCACTGTATTTCCTCCATTCCCCTTTTTCTTTTCAGTTACATCCAAGAGCTGACGTTCAGCTCAACTGGAGGGTGGTGTGCCAGACAGGACAAAGGGAATGAATGAATCCCCAGGTTCATTCTTCTGATAAGCCCAAACAGGCATGATTTCCAAGCCCCACTTTGGAGAGTTGAGACTGCCAAATAATGCTAATTTCTCCCAATGTTTATTGATTCGTTTATGCATTAGTGTTCCCATACTCCCAACCCTTTTCAAGATGAGGTCTACAGTTTCAGCCCTTTTATTGCTTCCTGCTTTGTCTAACCCACTTGAATGTGCAAGGTCGTCCCAAACTTCAACTTTATTGCAGAACATTGCTATTTTTTGATGGCTGGAAAATTTTACACTTACTTAGACTGGCATTGGTCACTGGGGAGCTAGCCAATAAATTACTTGCCCAGTTTCTACCTTTTGCCTTGACTGGCAATGACATTATCCCAACAGCAAGGAAACAGGATGCAGATTTCTCAAACTTACCTTCACCCTGAGCACCCTTGGATGCGTCTCTGTTGGACTTGCTTGCGATCTCAGCAGTCCTGATCTGAGGGATGCTGAAGGTTACGACTTTGGACGCCTCTGATAGTCTCCCCGTTTCAACTGCCTGGCTGGGCTTTGGAGGATCGCTATACAGGCGCACCTGAAAGGCAAAAGAAAAGAGAAGAAACACTCAATCTCACCATGATCTCCAAAGGAAAGCAGACAGTGCATGGGTATTTCCTTGGCTTAATCAAGGAAATGCAAACTATCTATCTGGGAGGGCTTCAAACAAATTAACCTCAACCACCACTGGAAGACTTTTGGAAGAAATAACCCAGTTTCCTGATTGAGCACAGAGGAACTTAGGGCCAAGAACAGCCACTCAGCAGTACATACCAGGAAAGAGTCTCATGTTCAAACCTGCCCTTTTCTACGTAAAAAGGGAGTACATAAGAGAACATAACTTTTTTTTTTCCCACCCTGGAGATTCCCTGGTGGTCAAAGTAGGTCTGTATTTGTCCAGTTAAAAAAAAATGCCGTCCTCCAGGCAGGGTCAAAATCAAAATGATTCTGCTGGGTGTATCTCCGACTCCATTCGCTCTGGGGCTGAAAATATGTCCCTTCTCTTTGCTCCTCTAATTCATGCTTCAATTACATTTCAAGCTGGAAGCCTGGGTTTTATAAATGCTTACAATCTTTACCTGCTCTCTCTGTTCACCGATTGCCATCCTCCTATGAATCACGCAAGTGGAGATGACTTTTAAGTAGTCTCTCCTGCTATGCTCTACCAGCTACAACTGCATTTCTGAAACCGCCCCTCCTCTCTTGGGCCAAGGCTCCCGTTGCCACAGCAAGCCCTCCTTCCCATCTGTCTCCATAAACTACGCATTGTGACTGTGCAAGAGCATCATGGTGGACAGAGCACTTCCCCCAGCAAGCAGGGAAAACCTAATGGCTATTTTTGTATGAAGGAGGGGACAGGAGAAGAATCTATAAAATGACTGGTCCAAAAGGAGGAGCTCCAGATGTATTTTTTCCTTTGTGAGGGGAAAGAAACCCACTACCAAAAGTAACTAAAAACAAGCAAAGTGTCTTTAGAAAGAAATGCAAGCACCAGCACATAAATACCATTACACTATTCCCAATGACAAGAATGTCACCAGTCACTCTCCTGGATCATTCTAAGGGATGTGATTGACCGAAGGTGACTCCATCATATTGTATTTTCTCAAAATCGCCCTTCCATATTCTACCGCTGAGATGCTGGAAGTAGTCGGTTTTGCAACTTTGAAGATTCAGAGTAATTGGCCTTGGGGCACTGAGCGACGTAAAACGTTGTGCAATACTCAGGACTTCTGACACCTCTTAGTCACACAACTCCTTTTCTGCTTCCCCTTTTGGACTGCTGTGCTGTGGTTTGAGAAGATGCTGCTCGGAGACGCGGGAAGGGGGAAGAATCTGTCACAGCTCTGAACCACAGGAAGTTGACGAGGAGAGAACAGCCCATTGCAAATGCGAGCTGCTGTTCTTCGGGGTATATTCTCTCTCTCTCTCTCTCCCCACCCCCACTTCCTGTTCAAGACGAAACTGCCTGAGTCATTTTAATGAAGACTGGCAACTTCTTCTCCCCTTAAAAAGTACAATTCTCTTTTCTTCTTTTAAACAGTCTCTCGGAACAGAAGCATTTCTCCAGATGGGTTTGCAGAATCGCAGAGCTGAAGACAGCCTTCAAAGCCAGACAGATCTGGGTTGGCTTGCAGATCCTTGGATGATTTAGAACAGCAAGCGTTTCTGATTCGCAATTGTTTTCTACTAGCAGCAGCAATTGATCCAGCCTAATCTGAATTCTACCTCTGAAGTGAAGAAAACTTGGGATAAGTAACAAATCAGACGTAGTCGTCTTCTGATCTCCAGGATAACTTTGTGAAGTAGATTAGGCAGTGCAAATTAATTCAAGGGAATCTAATGAAGCCTGCAGCCTAATTGGGAACCAGGAACTTGGTGGACCAAGCTGGGTTGCAGATCCAGAGCTTCAACATCCAGCTGAGGGGCAAACCCAGAGTTTTGGAACCCAAGCTGGAATACGAACCCAGTGCTTGGATACAAAGCCAGCATTCTTGGCTTTAGGCTTGGCAAACTCCATTTCCCATCACACCCGGCAACTAGGATAGGACAACTGGTCAAAGATGAATGGAAAGTTACTAAACTTTCTGGATGGCCCAGCTCTGACCATGCTACTTATAGCTTCTAATGGCCTTCGACCAAATCAGAGCAATGTTGAGTCAGTACGGTCTTCTCCAATCAGCAGGGATCAGTGGAACCTATGATGTTCTACACAAAAAGGCTTGGCTCTACTACCAGACCTTGGCTGTTCCCCAAGCATGCATACTTAAAAGGTGTTCCACTATGAGAATTTAGAACATGGTACCCACAAAGCATGGGGAGCACAGGTCACAGAAACGGCTTTGGGAACATGATCATTCCAAAATCATCGTGTACCTTGGCGCTCAGCCGCAGCCGGTCAATGGTATTCTCAGCTTCCGCATACTTGGTTAGCAGCTTGTGATAGTCTTCCTGGAAGAAGATGATAAAGAGAACATGGTACTTAATTTAGATGCACCTTGCTCTGAGAGCATTACAATGTGATCCAGTCCTCCTTCTGGAAGCTTTCTTAAAATTGACGGATGACACCCAGAACAACTGGCTTGGTCAGGTCTGGAGGGAAAGGGGAACGTTCTAGTGTTTCCCAGGACACGTTCCTCAAAAATGTGCTCTAACTGAACTTAACATGTTGTAAAAAGGCAGCCATTACAGACCTGGTAAATTGTGTTGTTTGAATGCAACTAGCTCGTCCTACCAGGACACACTGCATTGCCAGAAGACCATAGTATGCAAACAGTTAAGGACCCACCCATTCCATTTCCCTCAAAAGGTGAGCATAAAATGCCACCATCTGAGACTCTCAGATTGGATCTCTTTTTTAAAAAGACAGGTTTCCAGTTATTCAAATCACAGGATATAACAATCTGGAGCCTTTTTGCAGCTCCAGATGAAGCTGCGTATGAAAGGTGTGAGTTCGTGCATATGAATGAGCAAAGTGCTGGAGGCCAAGGACTGAATGGCTGCGAATGGTGCTTTAACCTTGAAGCACATACAAAGCAAAAAAAATAATACAAAGAGGGAAAATTTGCATAATGTATACAGGTTGTGACCTCTCTGCTAGCTTAGGTTGATACAGACATATGGAGTGTGCATCAACATGCATGAAACAGCTTGCTTTTGGCTACTGGCCTAGATTTCTCTATTGATGACTACAGAGACAGGTCACTCACATGAATGAGCAACCCTCCATGCCAGCGAGAACAAAAAAAGAATGCATCTCTGCAAATTAAAAACTTACATGCCAGACAGAAAACAAGCATTTGGGGGAGAAAACCCTTCTAAGCATGGGAAATTGTGTTTGGAGGAACATCTTGGAATACCTACAGGCAACCCTTGTTCCGTTTTCCTTCACTTGCAGTTTAGAAGGATGGAACTGTGCAAACCGTCTGACTCTATTCAGGAGAAGAATTTTTGCAATGCATACAGGAGACATTACCTGAAGCTGATGCACCAGCTCCGTGGCCTGTCTGGGGGATTTCAGTTCCTCAGGAATAACGGAGACTGTGGGAGCAGGGCATTTCTGGGGGGATCCTTCTCCGCTGCTCAGCAACACTTCTCGGACAATCTCGGCAGGAGACTTGAAGATCACGGGCTTCCTAACCTTCTTGCTACTGGCAGGGGACATCTTTCCTGGGGGTGGATGGTAGCTTTGGGGATCTTTGGGGAACTTGACCCGAGGCTCCACTTTGGACAGATCTGGTAGCGGGTAGTTGAGTTGCCCTCGGCCATATTGCGTGATGTCTCTTGCACCAGGGGTTGAGTGACTTTCCCGGTTTGGCTCTTTTAGAGCAAGATGCCCAGACTTTTTCTGGCTGGTACTTCGCTGAGGGCTCAAAGACCTGGATTGCCTTGTGCCTTTAGGCAATAGCCCACGGGGCACATCTGCTTTCAGCTTCTGTGTTCGCTCCTCCAGCCGGCAACCAACTCGCCTCTGGGCACGGGGTGTCTGTGTTACCTTTCTTGAATCCAAAAGTCTTTCCTCAGTCTTACTGGCATTCGAAGCATGCTGCTGGGTGATTTGCACTGTCTCAGCTGGAGGTTCTTTCTCAAGAGGTTGTCCTGTGTTCTCCATCCATGATAGTTCTGGAAAAGCCTCAGCATCCATGCTGGGAGAATTCTGAAGATCTTCTAGGGACTGAAAATCCAAGAGCCTCTGACTGTACTGCAAGGAACTTGCTAGAGAACTGAGCCTGTGGCTTTCCAGGCTTCTCCCTGACTCCAAGGAGAGCTTTCGATCTTCAGGGAAGTCCAGACCATCCCCACCCAGGCTCCGAGGTTCAATTTCCAGTTGGGCGCACGTTGGAGGAGGACCACAGGGTGAAGGGCTGAAATTGGAGCTCTCAGACAGCTCGTCATCCACATTATCTGAGACAAAGCTGCATTTATATAAAGCCAGAGGGTCTTGTAGGGCCTCAGGACTGGGGCTGAAGTCCGAACCAAACTGACCCTCGAAGGAAAGCTCAGGATAAACATCCTCCTGGCTGCCGATGCCCCACGTCCCTCTCGGCTTCTCCGGTCGCTCAGTGCTGCCTTCTTCATGCATCTTATCTGGCTGCCAGTAAGACCTCAGGCCAAGATCCTTGGGACTTCCTTCATCCTCTAAAAATTGGGGGATAAAATAATGTTAGCAGATCTATGTCACATTGTCCTAATTATCAATCCATTCCCCTCCACCCCACCTTTTACCCTATAGCTCAGAGCAGCCAACCCAAGTTAAAGTATTATGTTTTGTTCAAAGCTCACTTCATATCCACAGATGAAAGAGTGACCCCACTGAAAATTGTCCTGGGCTACATGAAACGTTAAGGGAAGCTCGACTTTTTACATCATAGACCCTTCCTACACTGGCTTTTTAGCAGCTGCCAGTTTAACTAATATTGGATCCATACTGGCAAGCAAATGCAATTTGCTTTCTCGCATGATTCCAGGAAGGGGTGCTGCTTTAAAGAGAGTGAATCTGAAGTGCTACATAGCCATATTAATTGCACATCTAGCAAGCCCACGAACGCTCATGGTTTGGTGTTTCAGGGTCTAGCAAAAAATATGCACGTGAGCTGGAAAGGCCAAAGAGTCAGAATTGGGGGAAAAAAAGATGTAAAAAATAGATTATTTCACCCAGTTTTTGTTCTAGCTCCACCCGCTGCTTCCTTAAGTCCTTCCACCACTGACAGGTGGCCCTCCACAACAGATTACTCCTAAGGGAATATGGCCCTTGATAGAAAATATCTGCTCTGGACCCTTGAAAGCCTTATCAGTTTTCTTCCCTGAACATGCAAAAGTTCTACTCCCATTCATTCAGATGTTACTCAAACTAACCTTTCCAGAGATTTGTGTCCCTGTTTTCCTGTGTTACTCACCAGGCAGGGGACTTGCGGCATTGACATCTCCTGCACATTCGAGATCCTGAAGTTCGCTGAGATCAAAACCGTGCTCATCTTCTTGCAAAAGGTGTTGATAGTCCTTCAATTCCCCCAAAAGTTCGTCGTCTTCCAGAATCTCCTGGGAAGAAGACAAGTTCCAGCAACCCAAATTCCCCGCAAGGTTGCCTTCTCCTATCTGGGTGGCTCCATATCTTCTCCCCTCGAGTTCAGCATCTTCTTCTGACTCCTTCTCTTTGTGTTGCTGCCCTCTGAAGCCATTGCTTCCTCTTCTGGCCATTCCTGCATTCCCAAGAGGGAAGCTAAAGCAGTGAAGTGGAGTGGAATAATTTCCTCAGTACAAAAAGATAGGCAAGATAATTCACTTGTGCCTTTTCATCAATTTCTGCAAAGACCCGGAGGACAAGACTCGAGAAAGCAGGTCACATGGAGGATTCATTCAATATTTCCATCCGAAGGAGAGAGACAGAATAAACAGAAACCCAGAACAATGGGCTCAGATGAGTTCTAAAGTTGCATGGTCTACCCATATGCTGCCAATTCAATAAGATGGATGCCTCTGAAGCTCTCAGCTGGGGTGGACAACTTGCAGCTCTCAGTGTAACTTTAAAGATCTTCTGCAGGCTATCAATCTGGCAAGTGTCACCTGCATAGAGAGAGAGAAGAAAAAGGGAATGTTGGGAAAGAGAAGGAAAAAGAGGTGTCACTCTGTCCCATCCACCTTTTGCTTTAATCCTGCTCACCACTGCTATCTGGGCCCCAAGCATGTATTCCCCAAAGAACTCTACCCCCAAGGTGTCAAGAGCTCTGGAAGGCATTAGAAGGCTAATCCTGAATTAAACTGCTTAAAGCTAAGACATGAATGCCCACAGAGTGGAGTCTTCCATAGTTGAAACCAGCCTGATAGTTGCCATTATGTTCTATGAACTCCCTCCCCCAGCTCTTCTTTCTTTCCGTGCAGCTGGAGATGCACAGATGTTGTTTCAGGCAGTGCCATTTACCACCAACACAAAAGGGGCAGTAGAAAAGCCTCCTCGGACCACGGTTATCCCGGCAGAAAGACTGCACTGATTGCAAAGCCAAGAAGGCAATCCTTCTAGAATTGGGCTCTCCGGCTCCAGCCCCTTGCTCACAGCAGAATTAGTCCTTCTGAATGCAAGCTTTAATCATCCTCTTTCTACTTCTCCTGCCTGAATTTCAGAAACCCAAAACGAATTCAGGTCTGTCTGTTGCACGTAGATGGGGAAAGCACAGGAAAACCAGCGAACAAAAAACCCAAGGCAATTCTTTTCCCCCCCAATCTTATTCTAGCTGCTCAAATGCTGGATGTCTGCCTGGAGCAGGTCCAATCTGATGCAAAGACCCCTTCTGCGTCCTCCACGCAGCACCCAGGGCCCTTGTTTGTATTACCAAGGCAGCCTCAAACTAAAATAAAATCCAGGCAACCTCTCTACACAGTCCTCTAGTTACAAACTGGAGCTCGCTGGGCGTTTAAGGTGACAGCGGCCAGCTTCAGATGGGGAGTCAAGGGTAGGAAAAACCAACCCACCAACACAAACCAGCATATTAATTCACTTTGCAGATGAAAATCAGGGCAGCTATCCAAGGAGGTTTAGAGCAAGGAAAGTTTCATGGATTTTGCAAATGCATAAAGCTGGGACCTTTCGGTCTTTTCCTAGGCCATAGTGCTTCGAAGAGCCCTGGGACTTGGCCTCAAGCCTGAAGAGATGTGGCTGTTCCGAAAGGGAAAGAATGGCCCTGTTATAGAGCCAGTTAGAATCTGACAGCGTCTCTGATGGGCACAAAACCTTGAGATACCAAACTGAGCTCTCACCAAATACCTCCCGGCTCGCTCATACTTTTCTCATGCAATGTTTTGTTTGAGAAAGGAGTTGTCCTGAGAACCCATTCTGGAGGTAATCTAATCCAGGGCTGGATGAGGCTCCTGGAGGTCACCTAATCCTTTCCCAAGGCAAGACATTCTACTGTTGCTCTTGCCCTCCTAATGTTTAGCTAAGATCTGTTAATATCAACCCATACTTCCTAACCCTGCCCTAGGAATCTCTTTACCCCCAATACTCCCCACCTGCTTTCATCTAAATTGTGGAGGACTTCAACCCACATTTGACTGGGGATTATGAAGTCCTCTGGAGGGCATCAGATTCAGGAAAGATGCCTTAACCACTACTTTGACCATACAGCTAAGTTTGAGTTTCCATCGCATTCTTACCACATAGCCTTTCCCTTAAATATTATCAACTCCCCATATATTTCACTTTCCACACTTATTCACAAAGGCCTTCCAGGGACACCGATGCTGTGTCAAGGAGGCTTACTTTGATATCATCCAGCAGACACCCCCCTCTTGCTCTTCTGTGTTGATATGTTCCAAGAAACAGCTGATCTCTTTCTCTTTATATCTATTCTAGCCACTGCTGTGGTCTGCTTGGTCTATTAAAGCAACATGTGATGGGACTAATCTTAGAAATTAAGACATAAACAGAAAAGGAACTCTCCAACTTGAAAAGGTGAAGAGCTTTGTCCTAGAGATCTAGGCTTCTTTTTAAAGCCTCGCTTGCTAGTGTTAATAGAAATTTGAACTGAGCTTCTAGCATTATCTGATGTAGGTTTACCTAGAAATAATGCATACTTGATTGCATTATTACAGAAAATACAAACAGCCTGGGAGGGTATGTAATAGAGATATGTGCAATTGAAACAGTTTTACACACACACACACAAGCGTGCAGCAGGATGGAAACTTATTCTAAGATTCTAAAACAATCTGCAATTGAGGTAGAAAACCATAAGCTTCTTCTAGAATGGAGGAAAAAAAAATCTGTCTCCTAACTGCCAGAAAACTTTTGCATGCAATTAATTCTACTCTCAGCCAGGCCACAGAAATAAAACATAGGATGCTGGACTGGAGACCCAAGAAAGACCTACAGCCGGAAAAGCAAGACCTGCAGCATGAGGAGGAAGCTCAGAAAAACAGCTCTGTCGCCAAACTAAAACCAGAATTGCCAAAGACGGTGATGGAGAAATGGGGCATGTGGGGAACAAAAAGCCTAACCCCAGAGGAGCGAGCAAAGCATCAGCCAAGTATCACAGTTAAAGAGTTTCTTGCAAGCTTCAAGAGAAACCAGAAGCAACTGCTGCAGAGAACAAATCAAAATCACTTTGAGTGTCAGAAGACACCACCATGTTATAGTCACCCTGGATTGGCTCAGAGACAAGACTCTGGCTGGAGAAATTTTGACGCTGGGTGTTCCTTCCAAGATGTGCCATCCCTTAAAGAATTCTCCAGGTCTTCCAAGCAGAAGATTCTAGGACCATTTACTTATGTTTAATAGATATCACCTGCTTTTTCATTATGACCATGACAATCCCAAGAAGGGTTCATAATCGGATGAAATCTTACAAACACATCTTCGCTAGTACTTTTGGACAGAGCTTAGGTGGGGAGATAGAAACAGCTATTGGAAAACAAGAGAGGGCTCTAAATACATTGGAAACTGTACCAGCTAACAGCATTTTCAGGATTATATAATAAAATGGTCCATTCTTCCAAGAGGAAGATCATTCCATCAGGTTCTTCAACCTTCCAGGACACTGTCTGACCCCCCCCCCGCCACACAAATGGAAAAGCCCAGCTTTCCTTTCCTAACCCATCAGTCTCCAGCTATCACTGGACTACAATTCCCATCAACTCCAAAGACCAGTTAAAAGGCCATTAACCGGCGTCATTCTAAAATCTTGGTTTGGAACCATTCATGGATGACACATTTTGGAGCTTTTGACATGCACTCAATGGAGAGGCATGTCAGGAACTCTTAAGAGGACACCACAAAGAGGAAAAGGGTAATTTAATTGCAAAGGCACTGACTGAATGCAAAGCGTTGCAGTTCAGGACAGAATATCTAATTTGCATCGCTAAATAGTCGCATATCCAGTTCGCCTCCAGAGAAGGCTCAGAAAGATCCATCTGAAACTCTGGACAGCTGCCTTCTATCACCCCGGAGAATCCAGAGCTAGACAGCTGATGGTCTAAGCCTGCAAAGAAACGACTTTCTGCACTCCTGTTTAACCCAGCATTTGGTTCAGAGCCATGAGGACCAGCATGTCCTTTTTAAAGTGAAGATCACCCGTTGAGTGTTACAATGCAAGCTTTATGAACAAAAAGACAAGCCTCCACAAAGAACAAGGGGAGGCAACGGAGACCCCATTGTGCAGTTTCCAGAGCCCCTGCCCATCCATAATATGAGGAAGACCAAATGGCATGGACACTTCAGTTACAAGCGTTACTAGCCTACAGCGGTATAAAACAGCCTCTTGCTGCTGCTACCCTCATTGCCTTAATATCCATCAACTCTTTTTTTCCAAGCAACTGTCCATTTCAGACAATCTAGTCCCCAGCAATAATCCCCAAGCTTCTTCCCTCCTCCACAGTTAAACACCTGGCTTATCGAGCCCACAAAAGACTGGGGAATTCCATCTTTGACGCCCTTCCTTTAGTCAGTCACCAAAACATAAAGGGTGGGATGGAAGAGAAGAAGGTGAAGGATCCCTTCCTTCTTCCCTCTGTCATAATATGCACTATATATTTTTAAAAGCTGGTAAGAAAGAACTTAAATCTCTCCTTACCCATCCCCCATATATATAATCTGATTATCTTTCCTCCCTGGCCACAGATGACTCTTCCATATTGGCAGACAATAGTGGTCCAAGAGGCATCAAATGGGAAAGAAAACCTAACGGTGCTCAGTTGGTGCCTTGACTGCAAATGTCACCCCCGTCAAGCAAGATTTAAAAGAAAAAAGAAGGAACAGTCTTAGAGGGGCAGGAGCCAAAATCAAATCCATTAAAAAAAGTTATCTGTAATAGGTAACGGGCCAAAAAAACTGAAGCCTAGAAAGACATTTGCAGGTAAAAGATTATTCTAGCGCTAGAGAGCCTCAGCGTACTTTGTTGCTGTAACTAATCAAGGGGTCCGTCTCTCTTTCTGGATGTGGCCTCCTTTTCTCACATTCTCCCCAAAGCTGCAAACAGACATCGCCTATCGCTTAAGTCCTTAGCCACATTTCCATTCCCAAACTCTGCTTGGTGTGTGGACAGGTTGGGAACAGAGGTGGGTTTAGAGACCTCTTAAACAAAGTAAAAGATAAAGTTGAAATTATATAGAGCAAAATTAAGGAAAGAAGGTAAGAGATAAAAGAAGTAGAAGAGTGCAGATAGAAAAAGAAAAAATATGCCAAGAAGCAACTTCTGTTCTTCTTTATACCAGTTACAAACTTTTCTCCTCCTTTAAGATTACAATATGCTTCCCCTCCTCCCATAGGCAACCCTTTTCAGTCAGCCAATCCATAAATCACCCATTCATTTTTCTCCATTTTCAGCAAAAAGTCCCTAAGAGCTTTCCAGTCTTTTACAAAAATACTTGTTCTCTTATCCCTGATCAAACAGGCCAGGTTTGCCACTTCTATAAGTTCCGCCATCGTGGTTTAGAGACTTCTCTTAAAAGCACACCCAACTGACCTTAATGGTTCAGATCTGAGCCCAGCTTGGTTCCAAACCAACCTGCTTCAAACGTGGTTAGAATTTCCTGGCCTGGAAAGCTTTTACAATCCAGACGTGCATTAGCTCTGCCTGATAAAAGCTTCCAGCACAGAACCACAGGCCAAACCATAATTCATCTACCAACTTAGAAGGACTAGTCACGCTTCAAACAAAGGAAAAGCTATTCCACATGCAGCAAAGGGCTTTTGCAGCTGGGATCACAGGCACCCCCTGATTTGCAGACTCCTTCCCTCGGAGAAGCTTCTTAGAAACAAAACAGGGTTTGCAAAACTTGGAAGCCAGAACAAGCAAGCTATTCCTCACACAATAGCAGATAGGCTTCTGTCCCAAAGTGCACACAATTTAAATCTCAATATAAGGGAAATGAAAGAAGGGAAGGAAACAGCATGAAGGCAGGGTAAAGAGAGGTAGAAAATTAGGCTACAGTGTTAAAGCTGTACAAAGGTTTAGCAGTTAGAAAGCTGTAATGATAGAGACCTTTATCTACTATACAGTGTTTTCTTCCACCAAGCAATAAGCAAGTTATTTTTGGAAAATGCTCCGGGGAGAGTTTCATATGAATTTTGCTGGTTTTTTTTTTTTTAATCCTGAACATGGTCCACAGCATGCCATCTGGTACCCCTAGGGTAAATGGGAGGCTCCACTGTTCACTTGAACAAAACCTAGTTAAGCTCATAAGTGTACAGACACACCAACAACCCGCCCCAGGCAACAAGAGCTAGACTCAAGGTTTAAAAACCCTGCTTTCCTAACCTCCAAAGTAGCTATGTAAGTGTAGCATAGAAGCTTCCACACCAGAGAGCTTGCACAACACTTAGAAGAGTTAACTCCTATTGTATCTTTTATTACTCCTTATTTACTTCAGCTTCCACTTCACCTTTGCTCCAAGGAGTTCAGAAGAGCTCATGCAGTTCTTCCTCAGGCCAGGTTTGGCTTTAGGACCAGTAGGTTAACCCAAGAAGGAGACCATCGAGAGAGAGGTCCTCAGGCCAGCAAAGTGGGAAGTGTTTGAAGAGGCAATCAAACAGAATTAAGGACGGCTGTTTTGCCTTGCCTTAATTCTCTACAATCAAGATGTTCTGCAGATCTGCTGGTGCTTAAAAGGTATAACTTCCTTTGAGTTGAGCTCAACTGCTGGTGATTGCATGGACACATGCGATTTTCCTGGGATATCTCATCCCCTATTCAGCTGCTCCATTTCTCAATCGAATTGTTTGATTTTTCAGAAGCTGGCCAAAGAGAAAGTGGATTCCCCCCCAAGCAAATGAATCACAGAGGCTTTTTAGCAAGATTGGTTCAGATGAAAGAAATACTAGCATAAGAATCCCAGCAAGGAACACTTTCAGTTTAGAAGCTATATAACTCTGGATAGGTTTGGGTAGGGATTTGGGGTCTTTTCCCCCTACAACAGCTCTGAGTTGTTAACATAACTGTTACTTGAATTTGTATCAGTCTTAGAACCAACTCTCACACTAACCTACGATGCTAGAAGCCACCCATCCAAGTCTGGCCCTGCTTAGCTTGACCAAGATTGGCCAAGATCAGCTAAGTGTTCACACCTGCTGTAACTCTACACAGAAGCAAATCCTACTAAATTCTGGACCCATGTTTCCAATGGTATTAGTAAGAAACACTAAGCTTTCTTTAAACCGGGGCCACAACTTTTGGGGGGGTCAAATGTGATAGTTAGGAGAAGTAGTAGAACTAAGACAAGAACCACCATGGATTCCTTTTCAGTTTTAACTACGATTAAAGGAGTGAAATCAACGTGATACAGTTATTTGCTACACACTTATCGGTTTCCTCTTTCGGTGCTCCTCAGCTAGCTACTGAATCCACCCATCTTCTAGGTTCACACAAGACATGGAACCGTAAGCTTTGCATGATGCAACAAGCCAGAGAAACTAGGCTTAAGACAAACCCAGCTAAACGCAGGCCACTGCTTTCTGCCGGTCTCATTAAGAATATAACTCATAAGCAAGTCCACGGAATTTCAGCCTCGAAGTAAAAGTTCCCTTCCCCCCCCCCCCGTGAGTAAGAATAGAAATCTTAAAACTCTTACCAGGAGACGCAGAGGAGCTCACCAGCGGCCCAGCGTTCCCCGCCGTTGCTCAGGGAGCCGAAACTAACAAGACGTCTTTTCCCCCTCCTTCAAGGTAACCAGAGCAACCACGGGTTCAGATCCAGCCTGGGGAAACACAACAGGCAGAGCACACTCCTCATCCCCACGAAGGCTGCAAAATCAGCTCGGCGCCCGGTTCCCCGCGGAGCGAAATCCTTCGAGTAAGGCACGAGTAGGCAAAAAAGGCGCCGTATCTCCGGGGAAATCCACCGCGAAGTCGAAACGAAACGGGGTGGGAGGAGGAAGAGCGTCTCCGCTGGGGACGGAGCACAGCCACGTTTCCACTACTCCCCTGTTCCACAAGCGGGTTGTTCTGATACGCATTAACGTTATCTTTTCCTGGGGGGTTAATTGAGGGGAGATGCAAGCCCTCCTGGCCAGATGACTCAAGCTGGGAAGGAAGGAAAGGGTTTGTAGAAAGTGCTCGCCGGTCCCTTGCCCGAAAGTATCCCCCCAAACGACGCCGATGCCCACCCCGCCCAGGTCTTTAGGCAAACCCGGCTCCGCGAGCGCTGGAAAAACACAGACCACCGCTTGGAGCCCCCCGCCCCGTATCTACCTGCCAAACGAAGTTGGTTCCTCTCGCTGTAGTAACTTTCCTCGCTTCTCCCTCTTAGTTGGCAGCGTGGAAAGTTTTCGCCAGGGCGGAGGGAGCCTCGTTCGTTCATTTCCTGGACTCGTAAATTGGCGGCTAACGAGACCGAGCTGAAACGCGTCCGGAGGAGGAGCTCGCCCGGGGATCTCCTCCAATGGCCGCTGCTGGAGACGGGCCTCGGCGGGGGTCTAATAGACGGTGGTTCCCGAGCGGAAGCCTAATCCTGCAAACACTTTGCTAAGCTTTGGGTCAGGAGGAGGAAAAGCGGCGCGGGGGGCGGGGGGGGGGGCGATATTTGCCTACAAGGAGTTATGGGCCGATCGAGTAGAATGTTTTGCGTCCATCCGCACGTAAATTCTTTGCGATGCGAGGGTCGGATGTTCGTATCGATACGTGCACACGTTCACGAGGAAACAAACGAGCCAGCCGGCTTAGTTTAGTGGAACTTGAACTGTCAAAAAACGTGCGTAGGTTTGGTTTTCTGGATAGAGGCTTTTAATCAATTCCAGGAATATGAATATGAATATGAATATATATATATATATATATATATATATATATATAAAATCTGTGTGTGTATTCATCTCTCTCTCTGTGTATATACACACACACACACACACACACATATATACACATACGCAGAGAGAGGGGGAGAGAGAGAGTGTGTGTGTGTGTATATATATATATATATATAATCTGTGTGTGTATTCATCTCTCTGTGTGTATACACACACACACACACGGGGGGGGGGAGAGAGAGAGAGAGTCTCTCTCTCTTTCTCTCTCTTTTTCTTTCTTTTCCTGCTATTGAATGATACACTCCCAAGATCCTGGAAATACCCCCTATTGTGACATATGGGGTAGGGGGCTGGATCCTGTGATTGCACAGCAATCTAGCCAAACGGTGAAAGGGTCTACCTGCCCCCCAACTTTTAAGGTCTCACTTCTGGTTATTTCAACCTACATGCCAGAAACTGGATCCTCCGTTATGTTAAACAAAGGAGGCGTTTGCTGCTGTGGTCGTGTAAGCAAGCAGAGTCAAAACTGTAGAAAATGGTTCCTTCAAAATAATAAAAGGAGTCTGACTTCACAGTGCTCCTCTGATCGTTGCTTAATTTACGTAATATTTCTGGGTTACTTTTCGCACAATTCGGGTACCAAGATCTGTTCTATGAGCTGAGGGAGAACCTCTAAGCGTTTCTTTGCAGTTATAATCATAGAAAGCCCACTTTCGCTCCATGACAGCAACTGAAGAAAAATCCCTTTGCTTTGTCGCTGATGTAAATCCCCCAAATTGGACACTTTAAAGCTTTTGCTGCATTATGTTGGGGGTGGAATCAGCGGAAATGTTGGATTTATAGCTCCCATCATCTTAGCTGGGAGGTGTTGGAGGGCTTCTTTTGCAAAAAGTCTGCATTAAGTTCTACAAACAGACTATCTTGCAAACAATTATATGCCATTCCTTCAAGTTTAGTTCTCTCCCCCTTTTAGAAGATCATCTCTTAAAAGTGTATTATTTACCTAACTCTGTTTCCATTGCTTGTTTGTTTCCCCAACTGTTGCTTTATTTCCTTGGGATATTGTTTCCCACCCCGGAAAAGGATTTACCTCCCTCTTTGAAACCAACCAGTGGAATGAAACAGCAGTCACCGTTTTTTCTAACATATCTGCTTTATTGAAAAATTAAACCACAGTCTCTCTTTATGTACATACAGTGATATCATGAAGGGCTTCCCCCTTACTGGCTGGGGATCGATGAGAAAGCAGAGTCTGGGGAACATCACTGCAGAGGGGTCGTGAGGATGAAATCCTAAAACATCAGAACTGGTGTCCCCTGATGGTTTTATCTCCCTCTATTAGCGCCCAGATCTTCTCACTGGGACCCCGCAGTGGTGGTAAAGTGTTCCCGCGAGAGACGAGGGGGAGAGGCTAGGAAGAGCTAAGAGAGAAAGCAGGTGATGTTTTCAGACAGGTGACTTGCCAGGTCATTCCAACACAGAGGCAAAGGAGCAGAGACAGGTGAGCTAATTGGGGGTTTACGAACCCGTTAAGGATGATACCTGGGGAAAAGGATGATCAGCTTCTCTCCCACATTCTCCCTGCAAGGCTTATCAGCTTTAGAAGTGGGGGCACTTAGCAGAGAAACGGTGTCAAGGAGAGGTCAATCCAATCCAAAGCCTGCTTGGTGGGAAACCTTGTGTGTGTTCTGTCCCCACTATGCTCTACGTGGCCGGACGGGTGTGCACGCAACTGGACGCTTTAGACATCCCGTCACCCTGTTCTTCCCGTCCTTCTCTTGGTCGTTTGGCTTCGGGGCCTCCCAGGTGCCCCATCCCTAAAGTGCGACGTTGAATTCCGTGACGAGGAAATCGACGTAGTCCTTGTCTTTCGTTTTGAAAGCCTCGGCAATGATGCGAGCTGCTTCGCGGTGCTCCTTCCCGCGGAGGGCCGTGCCGTTCACTTCCAGGATCACCTGACCCACCTTCAGCTTCCTGCAGTTGTGAGCAGAGCCCCCCTTCTGTGGGAAGGACAGAAAGAAAGAGTTCGAGAGTTTTGCTGACTCAAGTTGAAGGGGGAGAGTTGATTGCAAAGGTCCTCTCATTTCTCTGGCTCTTCAAGGTCAGAACTGGGCAAGAGGTAAGGCGAGGGGAGAACTTTCTCTTGCGTCTTCCCAACAGGTCTTACTTTTATGTTCTTTCAGAGGAAAAGAGGACCCTGAAATCAATTCTCATGTGATAATGTTGCACTCTTGTATTTAATTAGAAGGTAGGCAAAGGGGTGTCTGAAGATCCAACCCCTTATGGCCAACCTTCTCTCCAGCAGTCTGTAGCCTCCCTGGCAGCTCATCCTCAAGAGAAGACATTGCAAGGGGAAGTCTTCCCCAAAGTCTTTTTTTTTTTTTTCCAGATCAGGAAATGGGGGCAGCCACCGAGGCCACAGAAGGTGGTGGCGGGGGGGGGGGGGAGATCTGTGGCAGGAAATGTCTACCTCCAGGAAGAAAATGAACCCCAAAATAACACCCAAAAGAAATGCAGAAGAAAATCACTTTGAGGGCAAGGCGAATAAACAGGAGCTGCCTTCTCCGGGAAGTAAACTTGTGATAAACTGCAAGGGAGTTTTTGATGGCCCCAAATTAAGGAGAGAGAGGCTCAGAGAGTCAGACGGGCCCAGATTTCTCCGGAATCCTTGAGGATTCTCTGAATTCCTACCTGGATGGTGACAATTCGGGGCAGCGGCTGTCGAGTGTTTGCTCCCCCTTCGATGGCTATGCCAAGGGTTGGCGCGCTCTTTGACACCCGGATTAGATGGGACGTTGGTTCCAGGAGTCCTGGCTGTAGGAAGACAGAGGGAAGAGCATCAGTAGAGGATGGGCAGAGTCTGGCAAGGGAATGGACGTGAGGGGCTCACGTCTAAACTCTTACTAAACCACACCACTCACTGGCTAATCTTTCCTGGGGAAGTCCTTTCCTTCAGTCTAATGCTGACTGTCCAGAAGCTAATCCTGCTGCATTCAAAACTGGGACTGGCTTCCGAACTGGCAAACAAGGCCTCTTACCCTCAAAAGGAGAGTCAACAGAAAGAGGATCGCAGTCCCACTTTGTCAAACGTAGGGAAGTTGGAAGGAGGGCCAACAGTGATATTAGTGGAACTTTTGAAGCATTGACTAGGGGACAAGGCATCGATCTAAGTTTTGTTTCAGGATAACGTTCTATGCATCGGTGGAGGAGAACCCTGGAGCTTCAAACCGGTGCTGCAAAAAATTAGGCTGTCTGTAGGGGGCTTGGGGTGTGCATTGCTGGTTAGATTTCCTTTTTGCCAATGCGGCAATCTGGAAAGCACTTGGGAAATTGGAAGGTGCTCCTACACACGTGTAGAAGGCTGTCAAAGAATAAAAGCAGCCGTTTCTACCACCAGCTTGGGGCAAGGAGCAAAGGATGGATATATTAACTGCCTCCTTGTTTCTGCACAAGCTCAGGAGAGAGCAATGCTCTTCTTGCAAATGGAATAGCTTGGAATGCAGAAAGGCAATGCCGCCCTCTAGTGGACGAAAGTGTTCTTGCCACCTTTAATTTCTGCCAAGGTTGACGCTGCCGATAAGACGACTGATTAATTAAAATCTATACTTGATAGGATAGTGACATTTTATATAAATCATAAGAACATCTGAGATTAGGATGGCTCCGACCCTTCTGGCTTTTTGGAAGGCCTTGAAGACCTGGCTTTATGCCCGGGCCTGGCCCCGTTTCATTGGGAGTGGTAATACTGATTTTTTTTAAAGATCTCTTGGCTGTATTTATATTTATATTTAATTTTCTATATTATTTTAAGTGTTTTTATTATTGTTAGCCGCCCAGAGTCACTGGTCTGAGATGGGCGGCTATATAAATTGAATAAATAAAATCAATCAATCAATCAATCTTTCATTATTGATTTTTTTTACCCCTTCTCCTTGTCTAAGAGCCAGTTTGGTGTAGTGGTTAAGGCACCAGGCTAGAAACCCAGAGGTCATGAGTTCTAGTCCTGCCTTAGGCATGAAGAGCCACCCAGAGTCACCCACTGGGGGAAATGGGTGGCATACAAATTTAATAAATAAATAAATAAAATAAAGGAAGCCAACTGAGTGTCCTTGGGCCACTCTCTCAGACCTAGGAAGCAGCAGCCAGGGGCAAAACACTTCCAAAAATCTTGCCAAGAAAACTGCAGGGACTTCTACAGGCAGTTGCCAGGAGTCAAGACTGACTTGAACACACACACTCTCATACATTCATACATACAACCATGGAACCCAGAGGCGTTCTTGGGAACTGGTCCTCAGAGTTGATGCTTGACTTCACAGCACGCTGGCTGGCTATTTGGATGTGGTTTTGCGAATTCAATCCTATTTTTAAAAATGCTTCAATAGATAGCTACACCTAGCTGAGAAGACCGGGAGGCTAAGCAGGGTCAGCTCTGATTACCATATGGATGAGAGATCAGCAGGAAATCACGGCCAATCACTTTCCTATTGTTGCAGAGAAAAGTGCACATAATCATCACCTGGGGTTGCGCTGGATTTGAAGGCACGATTATTTTTTTGAGAAAATAAAATCGAGGGGTGGGAGGGGGCAAGGAACTGGGTCAGTGTGATGGAATGTATCTATGAAGAGGAGGGTGATGTGAGAGATCAAGGCTATCAGGAAGGAGGGGGTGCATTCCAGGAGGGGAAAGGAGGCAAGAGACAACTCAGTCCGGAGCAGGAGCGTGGGAAGAGGAAGAGGTTCAGGGTGGCCTCTCCCTAGAATCTCCTGGGGTATATCCACTAGTTGCAGTAGTATAGATTGAATCTGGCAAGATTCTGTCTATAAGGTGTAAGCAAATAAAGGAACTTTACTCAACTGGACTGTTTCACCATTGTTGTTGGGCTGGGTCTGACAGCAATCTTGCCAGACTCAATCTATACTACTGCAGCTAGTGGATATATCCTGGGAGATTCTAGGGAGTGGCTACCCTGAACCTCTTCCTCTTCCCACACTCCTGCTCTGGACTGTGTTGTCTCTTGTCTCCTTTCCCCTCCTGGAATGCACCCCTTCCTTCCTGATAGCCTTGATCTCTCACATCACCCTCTTTTTTGTAGATACATCCCATCACAGTCAGCCCCCTAGGTCACCCTGCCTCCTTTGCTGCTCCTGCCCAAGTGATCCCTCACCGGCTTGGGTCCCGCCTCTACCACTCCGCCCACTCTGGGAACTTCCTGTGGACTTCGGCTTGGTGGTGGGCCCTGCAGCCGCTGACTCTTCTCTTTGGTGCTGAACTCCGTTTCTCCAAGATCAACGCCGCTGTCTTCACTGAGGGTCTGCCCGCTATCCGAAAGCTGAGACAGCGTGGACGCTGGGGTGGGAAACGGGGAGAGACAAGCTGTTTAGGGAAGCAGCAGAGGAGAAAAAGAAAAGGAGTGGTGCTGAGAACTAGATGCAATGGTATGTGGGAATGACCAAGGGAGACCGGGCGAAGAGATGCTGCTTAGGGAATGGTCAGATAAGAGACGGCATAGCCCACAGCTGCACAATGGGAAGGGCAAGAGGCTCAGAAGAGACCCTCCCTGATTTCTCGGGGTGTAAAGGAGATGGGGGGAGAATTGTACTTTCATCCTTGCAAGAATCTGTTAATGTAGCCTTTCAATAAAGTAGAATTAGCTCATCTGGTTGTGTTTCCTATCTGATGTACCTGGTAAGGCTGATCCTAGGGCAGGTCCCTAGTATACTCCATGCCAAGTTTTAAATGCAGCACCGGGAAAACCACAGGTAAATCAATGGGGCTGCTTCTACTTCCTCTTACCCTGGGCCTAGAGTCAACCTTAGTTTCTGGGACAGCTGAGCACAAGGTCTCAGTATGAGCCAGCAGTGTGATGCAGCTGCTAAAAAGGCCAATGCAGTTTGGATTGCCTTTGCAGAAAGAGTTTCCAAAGCATGGCACGTCATGCTCATTATACCAAAGATGAGATGCTGGGGATGAACAAAAGTCGTTGGGCAGGTTTAGGTCTTCCAGGTCAGCCTTCTCAGTTTTCCATTCTTGAGGATCATCACAGCCATCAGAGGTAGAACTGGCTGGGATGGGTGAAGGGCCATCTAGGTGGCAGCAAAGAACTTGGAAGATTTCCCACCCCAAGACGTCTGATTTGCTCTCTTTATACTGGCACTTAAATGCACACATTTTGATTTTTGCCTTCTCTTCTTTCCCACACAATGTCAGAATCGGGCTGTCAACCTTAGTTCAATTTAGTTCAGTTCAATTCAGGCTTGTTTGTTTTTAAACGTTTTGTTGATTGGGGCCTGTTTAATATTCATTTTTGCAAGCCACTGAATAAGCGATGAATAATATTTTCATGGCAGGAGAAAGGTAGCCTGGCCAACTAGTAAATACATGTGTGCAGAACTACTACACATAAATACTTGTATGCTTGAATGGAAATACACCAGCTGCATTCCCTGTTCTGTTAGCAGAAAGACACCCATGGACCACTTCACGTCTCTTCTCGCCTCTTCTCATCGAATATAGTTTCAGTTGCAAACCTGCCAGCAAAAGCTGTTTTCCCATGCTCCCTCCCCCTTCACTGATTGCAGAGAAAGAAAGAAAGAAATGACGTGGTCACCTCTGGCTTGAGGCAGTGGCTTGACCTCATTCACATCTGGTTCGCCATTTGGCCGATGAACTTCTACCATGATAAAGTGCTGGGCGATCCCAACTTCTAAACCAGGAGGGGAGGGAGCTGAATGGGAGGGAAGGGGTGGAGGGGAAGGGGAATGGGGGCTTGGGGATGTGCCAACAGTCTCAGGGGAGGGGTGTTTCAGCCGCGTGGGTGACTGGATCCGAGGGAAGGGTACAACTGGGTGCTGGTTGATCAGCAGCAAACGGGCATCCACGGGCTTCCTAGAAGCGCGAGTAGCTGGAGAGACTGAAGCATAGATGCTGGTGGAGTCCGAGTCCTCCATGGAAGAGGCAAGGCTGTTGGTATCCTTCTCAGAGAGGCTGGAAGATGGCATGGGGCTCTGGGAAGCCATGAAGAACAGGCCTGACTGGGAGGATTCAGAAGATCCCAAAACATTTTTGTGCAGCTGGTCTGAAGGGACTGCCAGGGACTGAGAGGAAGGGGCAGGAGGTGAGGCTCTGAAAGCTGGAAGTTCTTCGTAGAAAGAGGAGACATCATCCTAGATAGGAAGGAACGGACGAAAGAACATTCAGATATGTCTACAAGATCAGGAGCGTGCAATCTTTTTTCAGACTGAGGGCCATCCTTCAATTCTGAGTGGTACATCAGGGGTTCACATTCCAAATGTGGGAAGGACCCTGTCAGAAACAAGCATCGATTTTAGTTGAATATTAACTACATGAAATGGACGCAGCTCATATAATTGCACTACATATTGAATCTCCAGGCACATTAATCGCTACAGTTCAGTGGCAAACTATTAATGTAGTCATTGTGGCTTAAAGAATCCATGTCTCAGCGGGATGCTAGAACTAGTCCTGAGACATCAGCATCGTAAGATGGGCTTCCTTGGGAAGTACCTCTGCTGTTTTCAGGATCTGCAGAGACTCTGGTGATATCAATGGGAGGTACAACAAGGCCATCTACTCTCTGCCCCCCACCCACCCCCACATTTTCCATGTCCGTGCAAGTGCAGGTAGCACAAGGAAATGGTAGGATGAATGCTGGCTGGCAGTAGCCACATACGTGAATAAAGAAAGGCTACTATTTCATACATCAGCATGCCCAGATCTATCAAAGCTGGGGCAGCAATCCAGAGGAGAGCCCCACGAGGTGATCTCTTACCAGGGAGATGTCAGGTAAGGCATTGATCCTGCTTTGGCTTCCACTCCTACCCCCATCTGAAGAATTCTGGCAACCAGGGAAAGACAAGGAATGTGATGTTACAATGGGATCCAACCACAAATTATTGCAGCGTGCAAAGCTCTTCTTCAGCTTCCCAACCATTCAGGATTGCTCTACCCCTCCCTAATAAAGGTTGGACTTCCTCCCAAGCTTGAGAGGGACTCTATCTTGTATTCTGGCTGATATCAACAGCGGTAGGCTGTTGGAAATAGTGAACGACATGGTGTTAAATAACATGTCCATATCATCACTCTTCTAAGGCCAAACATGGCAGGGTGGGCACTTCTCTGTTGCACCATGCTTGTGAAATTCCAGAGGGAACTGGTTGGCTGATATTTCTAATGGTCACAGTAGAGTTTGAACTTGGAAGGGCCTCCTTGTCTCTTCCATAGCAAAGTTGCTCCCAGCTGTTCCGGGACATTTTCTGCTTGGAGAACAAGGTTGAAATGGGTGTGGTAATGAAAACGTCTTCTGCATGTTTGTTTTAGCGCTTGAGCTTCTGAATCAACTTTTCCTATGGCTAGATTTTCAAAGAAGGAGAACGTTTTAGAAGTATCTCCTGGGCTGAGTGTGGAGCTCTTGTATTTAATAGAATGACCAGTGGGCCAAAGCGTGCATGGGAATGTTCTGGGTGTCATTTTGCTATCGTAAGCCTGCAGCTGCCACGTCTTCTCATCCTTCCATTTAACCTCAAAGGAAGAAAGGAGAATACTCTTCCTATGGACCTTTTGCAGATCAGGAAGTCTAAGCAGCCAGGAAAAACTGCACTGGGTAGGTCATAGAAAGCTAAAACACCATCAGCAGCCCTCTCTTCCATCTTTGACAATGTTCTAAGAAACTCTCAAGCACCCTGGGAATAAAGTAGACAAGCAGAGAACCCATTTCAGCACGGTATTCTTCAATGAATAGGTCAATAAACAAATTAAATGCTTCCTCTTCCTTGGCATTACATCATTTCATTTCAAGGTCATCCTTCTCTCCCCCTTCCTTGCTCCCACCTTGGAAGTTTAATTATAACCCAAGTTGCCATTATCAAACGTCAAAATAGAACAGAGGAGGAAGTGGCAGAATCAGTGGACGCCAGAGAGAAGGAGCAAACATTAACAGAGGGTATTCAGCTGCACCGGTGCAGCCGTCAATCAGGAAGATATACTTCTGTGTTGCGTTGATGGCTGGGGAGAAGACCTAAGGGGGGAAGCGTAACGCCAAATGATCTGCTGAGAAAAGCAATCTCTTCCGGATGATCTAATTCACTTGGAGGAATTTGCTGCGGTGTCAGTCTTACGTACAAGCAAGCAGGTCAGGATTCGACTCGATACCCAAATGGTTTGATCAGCAACCAGATTGATAAAACAGCGAGAAAGCGCTTGGGGACTGTTAAAAAATGAAGTTAGGTTTTAGGGTTAGATGACTTGTCTGCCAAGTCGGGCCATCGCCTGACAAAGGGCATTTTAATGCATCCGAAACTGGGGAAGGCTCGTGAAACGGTCGCATATTTTTCCTTTGAAAGTCATTTTCTTCTCACTCAAATCTCCTCACCCGGCTTAGCCGAAGCCACTTCGTGATGCACAAGAGGGCAGTCGCTCCCATGTTTCACAAAACCTGAGAAACCTCAGGAAGAAACGAGAAGAAGAAGAAGAAGAAGAAGAAGAAGAAGAAGAAGAAGAAGAAGAAGAAGAAGAAGAAGAAGAAGAAGAAGAAGAAGAAGAAGAAGAAGGTGGTCTCGCACCTTTTCCCCATTGTGGCTGGCTCTGTTTTAAAGTCAATTTGGAAGGCAATGAACCCCTGTGATCAGCCTGAGCCGTTTTCAATTAGTACAAAACACAATTAACCTCCCGCTAATAAGACAAGACGGCGATTTGAGAAATCCCTAAGAGGAGAGTGATAAGAGCCAGGCTGGGCCAGAGGGCTTGTGTTTGGCAAGACACGGACAGCAAGAAGCAAAACGGAAGTGATTTTTCAGGCAACGAAACATTATCAGCAGCAAAACTCTGCGATGGATGAAATAATCTCATTTGGTGAAACAGGAATGATAGCACGAGTAGAATCCGGACTATCAGGAAAACAAAACACTGCAGGAAAATCTTTGCCAACAATTGCAGGAGTCTGTTCAATCCTTCCTAATCCCCCCCTTTTTTTAAATTAAATGTTCAAGTTTCAGATTATTAGACCCAACAGAATGCGTCCAAATGCCTTCCAACAGTGTATTTCTCCAAACTTTGCCAGGCAATTATGGGCTCCAAGAAGAATGCACAAAAGCAGGCATTTCAGGGAGAAAGCAATCCCAAGTTCATAATTTAGAGGTAGCCTCCCTAGATGTTTTAAATTATGGCTCTCACCATCGGAGCCCAAGAGCCCAATTCACCACCTTCTTCCACTTGGTATTGATTGATTTTGCTCCATCAAGCCGTTGTCGACTCTTAGCGACCATATAGATAGATTTTCTCCAGGATGATCTGTCCCTAACCTGATCCTTCAGGTCTTCCAATGATGCCCCCATCACCGCTGTAACTTAGTCCCTCCACCTTGTGCTGGTCATCCTCTTCTTCTCTTTCCTACCACCTTCCCCAGCATTAGAGCCTTCTCCAAAGCTCCACTTGGTACAGTGAACCTCAATTTCACTTGGGGCCACAATGGCCCTGTGAATACTCTTTCTGGATTCCCCAGCCTGACCCTCCAGGTATCTTTCACACACACACCACAGGGGGAAAAAAAATCCCCCTTGGGAATTGCTTACCTCCATCAAATCAATCAGCCACAAGAGTCTCTCCTGGCAACGTGGGTTGAGCAGACACGGGAACAGCATGAAATAAATAAAAAAGGTGCAGAGAAAGAAAGAGGTTAGAAGCTAGCAATGAAAAGCTATGTAAGTTAATACCGGGCAGAGTGATTTCCCTGCATTGTTTCTCCTTGTGGTCCTCACTGCCTCTGATGAAAGTGAATTGACCTTCAGAATGTCTTTCCAGGGGAAATGAAGTTCACTGAAATGTGACGGGGTTGTATTTATTTGATCGCAAGCTGGCTGGGCTATCCCCGAGGGAAAGCCGTTCCCTCATTTCTCCCCTGCCACTAACCAACTTTGATGCGAACGGCCACAGGTTTCAAACCGTTTGAGGGTCTTTCACTTGGCTGGGCTGGTCGTCCGTGAAAGAGGAGTGATTGGATTTGAGTTTGTTTTAGCTTATCGATTCGGTTGCCCTTTGCCTGCTTTTTTCACACTGGGAACCGTTTGGCAGAAAGGCGAGGTGGAGAAACGTATCCAACAGCCCGAAGCCAAGAACGTCTCTGCGGAAGAAGTGGAGAGAAAGAGAAAGTTCACCTTCCTCTCGCTTTATCAGAGACCTTTAGGAAAGTTCCTTCAGAAAACTGCTAGGCAGCTGATCCAAGGCAATTCAAGGAAGGGTTTGTTCATACAATCGAACATTAACAGGCAGGGACTCCCTCCCCTACGATTCGGGACGCCTGCTAATTTGAATGGCCTCCGGAATAAGACGAAGACCAATTTATGCAAGATAATTGTATCATGGCAGGAGACAGGAAACAGAAGCAGGACATCTCAGTGAATGCTCTCTGCTCCTTCCTGTTGGTGAATTTTCTGCCTGGCCGCTGCAGGAGGACAAATGGGGATCGAACTTTCCTTTGGTTTTGCTCCCTTAAGAATCTTCCAAGGGGCTTCTCTGCCTTGGCAGCCCAAAACCAGGACGAGTCTTTTTATTTAGGAAAGACTTTCGAAGTATTTATTTTATTAAGAGGCCTCAGACGTTGGCGAGCTGCAACTCCCGTCGCCAGATGCATTAAAACGCTTATGCCTTTGAGGAAAATTGGTTCGCTGGAAAAGGTGCTCCCAGACTTCTCCTGATTTTCTGCTGCTAGAGACCAACCCAGGTCTCCTCCTATAATATGTTCCTTGGTGGCATCGCACTGTCAGGATCGTGACTGTACTCCTTTAAATGAGAGGCACTTTGTTTGCACCCTGTACGTTGGAGGACACCATGCACGTGCCTATAAAAGGACAACGTGGACTCTCAAGTTAGCACTCGTGTCTTGTCTGAAGTCTTCCCAAGAACATCTGGCTTGTGGATGGGGAACAAAGCTGCTGGACTAAACAGGCTTTGTTTGGATCCCACAGTGCTCCACTCAGACCAACACGCCATCTTCCTAGCATTAGAAGGACCGCATCCCTCACTCCGTTCACAGTTGCCCTGAATACCCAACTCATCGCAGTGGCCTCCTTTGAGTTCACGCATTCAGCAACTTGCTTCATGAAACAGCCTTTCTCTTCCCAAGCTTGCTAATGAGGCTTTGATGAAAGGTGTTTTTATTACCAGCAAATTGATTTCATGGCCCTCAGGGCTGCACATTTAAAAAGGCGATTATCCTAACTTCATTTGGCACTGGCTGGCAGGGAGGGGAAAGGGGTAACAGAAGACGCCGGCAGAAAATCCAGGTATCTTCTTGATTTTCTGGAAAGAGTTGATTTGCCTTATGATTCCTTCTCCTACTGGCTTTTACCCAGGGGAATTCTCAAATGATTATTTCCCCCCTGTACCTGGGAGAGAAATCCTGGAATGTGGGAAAGAAGTGGTTGGCTGGGGGAAAATGAATTATATCTTTTCCTTGCTGCTTCTCCCCTTTCCCCGTGCACTCTCTAGCAATCCTTTCCTCAGGAAAAATGTTTTTAAAACGTTTATATACGGTAGCTTTAAATCTTAAAGCTACTGCACAGTATATAAACAGGCATCAAACCCCACACTTACTCGCACCGATGATGTTTCCTAGTTGGGTAATGAAACATCTACAGGCCAACCGCCAAGCTCAGAGAACACCAAGAACCCCACAGTGTTTTTAATTGGATGCTCGTGGGCTCCTGTGTATTTAATTTGTCTCAACTAACTCTTCAGCACCGTCCTAGCACCTGAGCTCCCATTCGCTCAATTTTATTTATTTATTTTGCAGTCCGTTGCATCCTGTTGCTACTGAATTTTCCATAGTGCACCTGGCATGAAATGCTGCTCAGGGATGTTGTGGGAAATGAGCAGAGGGGTTTGAGACAGGCACTCAACACTGCTAAGAGCATGCTGGCTGTAGGCACTGTTGGAGGACACTTTTCCCATAGACCTGTCCACACAAGTGGCCCCCTCCCCCAAGGAAACTCCGCATTGACTCGATATCTACTCCCCTTGCTCTGCAGATGTCCACGACATATAAGGTGCTACTAGACCTTGTGTGCCAAAATGCGAGACCTGAGCAAGAGAGAGAAAGACAAGAGTACCTACCCGAGCTGAACTGACTGTGGTAGATGTGAAATGGCTTTCAGCAGACGAGGCAGAATCATTGTAGGACATTGTGGAGTACGAGTCCGTTCCTGTCCCCGAGGGTTGCCGGGCCTTCATGAATTCTATTTCCCTCTTAAGAACCAGGTTGTCAAAATGGTCGAGGTCTTGTGGAGATATCACCCCTCTGACCTCTGACAGGAGGGAGAACTGCAGAACCAAGAAGGGAAGATGGAGCGTTGAAGCAGAATCTGGTGGAAGGGTAACACGTACACGTGTATATACTTACATCACTGAAACTTTTGTGTTTCTCCACTCCTCTGGTGGTTCCATGCTTCCTCCATGAGTATTCTTCTTTTTCAACTTCATAGGGAAATGTACATGGTGGGATGCTGGCATGGAATTTTGCATATGAAGCCCTTCCATGCACCTTTAACCCATGAAGAAGGCAAGGCCCATGCTAAATGCATAGCAATCAGCTATGTAGACACAATCAGGGATCCTGCCCATTCAAAGATCTCCGACTGCATACATGAAGCTGGTGTGCTTCATGCATGCAGACATGATTGTCGGTGGAGGCCAACCAAAGCAAGGCAAAGTTACCCTTTTTCTTGCACTCAGTATGGCATGTGAAGACAAAGAATGAAAGGCCAGGAAGTCATGCAGATGTCCAGTTCTGCAAGTCCTTAAACCCTGATGACTTATCCTTGTTTCCCCAGCTAACCTTGGCATGGGTGTTGAGCAGTTCAAAGAGAGCCATGATGAGGGAATCAATTGAGATGTTGTTCTCCTTGTATTCATCCAGGTAGTATGCCATGGTGGTTCTCTCGGGCTCGTTCAGGAGGTGGCGTGCATGTTCCTCCAGCATCACACGGTTTTGGTTCACCAGGCTACACAATGTTACTTGAGATCCTGCGAGGCCTTTGTAGAAAGATGGCTAGGAGGAGAGGAACAGAGAGCAGCTCTGGAGAATTAATTAGGCTTACACAAACCGTAGCCCGTTAATTAACGAACACTCTGTGTAAGTAGTCCTCATAATACATACTGACAGAGGAAGAAGGCTGGCTAACAGATGATAAAGCATGCAATTATAAGAGGAGAAATATGATAAATTTAAGGAATGTATAAGCTCTCATACTCTGAGAATGGCATTCACCAAATGCGATATGTATCGCAGGAATGACACGACTGTAGGCAATAGGCAGAGGATCTTTCCTTATTCTAAAACATGGGCATGCTGTTTTACTGCACGCGTGGGAGCACTTGTTCTTAAACAATGCTTGTGCAACACGCTTGTCCTTATCTAGTTAGCTAGAAATCTTTTTTTTAAGAGGTAGGTCTCCTGTTAATTGTTGCCTTTTAATTAGAGATGTTAGGGACTCCACTTGAGGTCTTCTATAGGCAAAAGTGCCATGGACTCTTCTAAGGAAGAGGTTTACTATTCTGTGTTACAAGATTCAAGTTTCAAGCTGTGATGATTGTGCTTTAAGGGTGTGTGTGCACCCACAGGCACCAATGCAATTTCCCATTCCACGGGATACAGGGTGGCCCAAATACGGTCAACCTCTGCAGAAACCAAATGGAACAATTCCATGCACGGCTGGTCAAAAGTTATTCCTCCAGGAATCAGGATTTAAGATTGCAGCCGGAATCAAAATTCCAAATGGGCAGACTGTGGGTTTCAGCAAGCTGGAGCGATGGAGTGGAAATGCAGGGGTTTTCCAGATGTTGCTGAATGGCCAATGCCTCTTGTTCCAGGTCAAGCTATCCGGGGCATTGGGAGTGTATTTCAGAAACATCTGAGGGTTGGATATCTATTCAAATATCTATTCAATTAATTATCTATCCTTCCTTGTATTTCTGCTGTATTCCAAAGGTTAAACCACCACCACCACTTCATTGCCTGCTGAGGCTTATAAATGCTGATGGAACACATTCAGCTTAACCTTGAAATCTTGCCATTCTTTCTTTCTAGTATTTTCTCAAGCATGGAGAAACCTGGATTTAGAAAGGAAGGGGTGGTGGGCGTTGATGACCCTGATCCACATAAGAACGGAATAAGCGGAAGCCCACTGAGAACAGCCCGTTGTGCTCAGAGCATTGATTGGAAGGCATCCCTTACTTAAAAATCAAGCTGATTGCTCTGCAGAGGTTGGAGCTTGTCTGTGTGCAGCTTCTCAGCCTGCAGAATAATCAGTGAACTGGAGCGATAATGCACAAGTCTCCTGTGGGCTTTAGAAGGAACCTTGGCTTCTAACAGGGCTCTGGACGGCTCTGATGGCCGCTGATTTGTTTTAAGAACGTAAGACAAAAAGAACAGCCTGCTGGATCTGTCAATGGCCACCTTCGCCCAGCAAGCTGCAAGGGAGCACCACGGAAAGACCCTCATAAATATCTTTATCAGTAAAAGCCACCTGGGCAGTTTAGCGGCAGGTTTCCATTTTAAAAAGATGCGCAGAAGTGGGATGCTGCTCCCCACCCCTAGAACTAGATACGTGCAGCCCCAGAGGCACAACGGTGCTTCTGAAGGTTGGGTCAGCCCAAGAGGATGCGGAAGTGAGAGCTTCCAAGGAAGCAAAGAGGGGAGGACAAATTGATGAGCGACTGTGGCAACAAGCTTCTTCTATCCACCCCAGCAGTCCTGCTGGAAAGGAAGCAGAAACACAAATCAACTTTGCAATAAGCTTATTTATCACTATGCCTAAAGGAGAAAGAGGCCCATGGAGCCTCTTAGCTCGGGGTTCAGCATTTTTATGCATATAACAAAAGCAGCAAAACCCTTCTCAAATTTGTTCCGCTTGAAGCTAATGCTGGAAAGGAGATGGGCTGTGGGATAGACTGCAACCTGGGTCTAGTTGAGGCATGAAGAATGAGAATCAAAAAGGCAGTTAAGGGATGCCTTGTGATCTGCGGACCTGAAGGGACCACAGCTTAGAGGTGAATCCTTCCTTTTCCCTCCAGCAGATCTCAGGCTCAAAGTATTTCATCTCCAGATAAGACTGGGGGGGAAATTCCTGCCAATAAATAACATGCTGCCATGCCAACCAAAGTAGACTTTATTAGGCTAGATGAATGAAAGACACGGCTCAACAGAAGGCTGCTTCCTCTCTTCATATTGTTCCTCTGAAGCGTGAGAATCCAAATCCCGCGTTCCAGATAAATAACAATAGCTCAGTGGTGCAGAGGCTTCCTTTGCAAGCCAGAATTCCAAATCTGGTTCCTAACATCTCCAGGGTTGGGAAACCCCTGCCTGTGAACATGGACAGCGGCTCCCGGTTACTGTTCATATTACTGGCTAGATAGCTTCAGCCGAGAGCAGCTTCTAATACTGCTTTAGGAATGTTCTGTAGCTCAGCGCTATAGCACCTGCTTTACATGCAGAAGGTTTAACTTCATCCTAAATCCCTCCAGGACAGGCTTTTAAAGAAATGGCAATTCCATGGGTACCAAGATGCCGATGGATATCTCCTTCAGTTTCCACCAGGAACCCACTCAATCCCAGCTTCGTGCCAGCTTCTGGCATTATTTGTGTTTCAGAGAATGCCTCTAAACCCCACATGCCTTACCCTGGCATCTTTAGGAAACAACAGTGATGGTTGGCTGCTGGCCTGGGTTTGTTTGAGAGAGCATTTGGGGATATGGCAGGGAAATGTCTCACTAATTTGCTTACTAATTTATAACCCCCGTAGCAGACATTTTGCAAACATGCCTAGAACAGTTTTGTTTTTTTCTCCCACATTTTCAGATGTGCCTGTCAGCATTCAAGGGGAAGAAACGATTAGGAATCATTTAAATGTGACAGAAGACGCTTGATCAAAAGTTCACTACCTTCCCAGATCTTTGTCTTTAAGGAAATCAACGAGTGCTCAAATCAACCGTCACGTGGTTTGGCTCTAAGAAAGAGTGAGCAACTGGACATCCAGATGCTGCTGAAGTCCCAGCACCCCCCAGGAATGAGACAGATAGGGCTTATGGTTCACTCATATTCTTTCCAGTAAGAAAAATAGCTGGTGATAAGATACCCCTAGAACAGAATAGGACCCTACCTTCAAAATGTCCCTTAACCTGCCCATCTTACCTTTGGCGTCATCTCTCCCACAGGATCTCCAGAGGCCCTGGAATGAAAGGCAGCTGTTATCACCAAAAAGAAAGTCAGAAATCAAGGTAGATGGAAATCTTAGCCGGTAGGTGATGTTGAAGATCAGATGTGCACCAAGAACATCAGAAGCGTCTTGTGGCTGGATCAGAGCAACGACTCATCAGGTTTAGCCTACTGTGTCCACCAGATCCACTTAAGAACCTCACAGATATGGACAGGAGGATGACAACCACCTTCTCACTTTGGCTGCCCCTTTTGTAGTTGTACCCAGTCCTCCAAGTGTAGTCCCACTATAAGTTTATGTAAGGGCATTACTTACATAAGGGGAATTACTTTCCTTCTGAAGCTGCCTTTTTTACAGCAGCTGCACATTGGATCAATATTTTCTTTTAGGTACATGATTATCATAACTGCCATACCCCTGGTCCATTATGATTTGAACTAATGAATTTCCATTCATAAAAAGGGAGAAGAAAGAGTGATAGGTATCTCATAATACTTATGGTTTTGGGAGGGCAGGCACTACCATTCGCAATTATTTTATCCTCCTTCCTGCTTCTCCAACGTAATTTTCTTTCTCTCTCATTAGGGAATCAGATGTCATAGAAGGTACGAAATACAAAACATGCCGGTAGACTTTCTAGGCTATTTCCAGAAGATTGGCCAAAGATTTTTTTTTATTCCCAATTTGCTCTGTTCTTGTGACTTGGTTCATCTTAGCATTCTGTAGCAATCCAAGCAATTGGGGTTTGGAAGCAATGATTCAAAAACTGTTCATGCAGCCCCTGTTGTTCCCTCTGTGCATCTCTTGGAGTTTGAACACTGACAGCACAATTTCCTCCCATTCTGAAGTCGGAAACCAACAAAACTATAATGTAAGCCCTGAAATATGCATGGCACTGTTTAAAAAGAACAAAAGGGCCTAATTCATTTCCCTGGACCAGCCATACCATCTAATTTGGGATCCTTAATCCTTCCCCAAATATGGGGCATCCCTTGGCTATCAGGAAGTTGTCTACCCTCTTACAAAGCTGAGCGTTATTATGAAACAAGCCATGGTGACATGCTCAACGTACTATGCTTATAACAAACCACTCCTTCAAACGAACTATATCTGGGGATATACAAACCCTGCTGAATTGACCATCGTCTCTCCAATCTGGGAGCTGGGAGTTATCCACTTGGTTTCATCCACGGTGGCCCGAGCATGAGGCAGCCTCCCCACATCTTTGACAGTCATTATGAGATGATGAGATGACTTCAGGAGTTTCACTGCCTCGTCATGGGAAATGTTGAGGAAGCTTCGTCCATTCACCTCCAGAATCTGGTCCCCAACCTGTATAGAGAAAGCCAAAAAGAAGCTCCCATTGGAAGGTGGAAGCCTTGGGAAATGGACCTATCAAAGGTATCTGCGTTGATTCATCAAGACAGTAATATCAACAGCAACTCTTTGGAACTTGGCATCTTCTATCTACATTGGCCATCAACTCCCATATTGACCAGAATGCATGGCTAGGGGCTACCACATGGAGGTATCATGGAGGAGACAGCCTTCATCTAGACATAATGCCCACATATTACCGTCACTCTCAGAGGCAGTGTGCTGGGACTAGCTGTGCTTGATCAGGATGACAGATATCTGAAAGAAGTTGCTTAATTCTCCCTCCCTTTTCCCAGATCACATTCAGGGGAAGGGGGAAAAGATGGAGCAGAACACTTATTTAAATCCTCTCAACTGAATGCTTTCTCAACAGCTGCTCAAGTCATTAGGATGCCAAATATTCTCATTTCATTTTCCTGTCTCTTGATCCACCAGCAACTGAATGATGTAGAAGACCATCAGCAGCCTATGCAAGATTTTCCTTTTGTTCACAGGTGGGAGTGACAACACAAAGCTTTCCCTCTTTCCTCTGCCTTTTCCCCCTCTCAACAGGCAATACATCACCTGTCAGGTTTAGGACCATCCAGTCTGTGGCTGCAGAAGGGTGGAATACATGATGCTTTTTTGAAGCAAGCCACCTGTTGTTCAGGCAGGACGGTCAAGCGCACTATCTCTGTTCTATTCATGCTCCTGGGTGAAAAGCCAGGGAGGCTGGATATTGTACAAAGGATGATTTCTTGTTAGATATCTCTCCATCCCTCTGCACCTTCCCTTTATGCCCATACTTCCCATCTGAGAAAGCGCCCTGGGAAGCGTTCCATTCTGATGTGTTTTCTAAGGCTTGAATGAAAGAGTGGAGTGAAGTGAAGCCAAGGGGAGGGAACTTCTCCTGTTGGGCATTTGAGATGGGAAACAGTGGGCAGCCAGGGAGGCTGCAGATGATTGGAGAGAGGATTGACTGTTCCCCAACCTCTATCCTTCCACAGCCTCCCTGGCTGCCCACACTTTCCCATCTCAAAATGCCCAACAGGAGAAGTTCCCTCCCCTTGGCTTCACTTGGGATTGCACAGACACATGAGGAGTCACAGAGGCTGCAGGGTGCTGGAGAGATGATTTCCTATTACCCTTCCTCTGTTACTCTAATGTAGAAGAAAGCCACCCCGATTTCATTACATGCAGAACACCATGATTTTCCAGAGTGGACTTTCCAGTGCATGGAAAGCTGTTGGGTCCCCATGTTGGGTGTTAGAGCTATAGTTTTCCAGCACTTAGGTGTATTCCTATAGACACATCATGTGGTTACTGATTTAACACCCCCCCTTTTTTTTATTTTACAATATCAAACTGCAAACCAACTAAATAGTCTGGATTCATACAACACACTAAACAACACACATAACAAATCTAAGTAAGGTGAAAATGAACAAAGCTTGACCTGTTGTAACTGACCTGGTTAAAGGTGTTGCAGAATTTTCTCTCTCATGTAACAGCTTCAGGGCCAGCTGACTCATAACTATGGAGAAAATTGATCAGCTCATACCCCAATCTCTATTCCTTCTCGTTTCTGGTTGAAATCAACTACCAGTCTCCGCTGGCAAGACCAGCAGTTTGGAAAGAGCCTTTAGATCTCTCCAGGGCCTCTTTCCATCAACTCACAATCCTTTTCACAGAGCCTGCCGTCTCTAAAACAAGGCGAACGTTGCACTCCAGTCAGATGACCGCAAGAAGACAGCCGGGGGGAAAGAATCTCATTAAGGAATTTTATTGCCATCGTGAATCTTTCACTGGTCCTCTCTACTGAGCATGATATTTTCATGCATGTGCAGGTTTTAAGGGGGTGAGGGAGATACCTGGAAAGAAACTATGCGGTCTTAATTAGCCCTTTTACAACATCTGTACTGCTGTCCATTGGTAACCAGGAATCTACTATGGAGACAAGAAACAGAAGGAACAAGGAGTTGTTGGAAGACTTCAGAGATGGTGTTCCAACAGCACCAGTGTGCAATGTTTGCTCTGGTGTGACATCCAGCACATTAAAAGCTAGGTCATGATGAATAATTCATTGCCAATCGGGCTGTGTGATATATGCTCTGTTTCTCTCCTGCCCTATGATGGGGGAAGATATTTACTTCCATCCAGAGAGAGAGAAGAGAAACCTTCTGCCATGAGCCTCAGCTTATTCTCCTCTGATCAGATGACAAGCAATCTATCACGTCTCTGCTAGGACAGACTTTGTGGAAATGTGCAAAGAGGGAAGATCATTTCTGCTCTGGTAGAATGAAAGGCTGAAAGTCAAAACAAGCAACTTTCTGCAATCCAGGGGTCACCTGATTCTCACCAAACTAGCAGCTGCAACATCTAGAATTATCTCCCTGTAGCAAAATTAAAATCTCATGCTCCCGATGTTTCCTATAAAATCTGGGAGTCCCCAAGATTTCTCCAGATGGATGAGTGTCCCTAAAAAGACACCACCACATTTCCCCCATCCTTATTCCTGGTTCTTTTCAACATCCAAGCAGCCCAAGCCATTCTGGGGACAAATAACAGGAATGAAGGGGAGAAGATCTATTCTGTATCCAAAAATGGCTGTGCTAACCAGAAGATAACGTAACCTGGAGTAGCAGGAAAGTCATAGAATCAGAGAGAGTTCAGTTTGCAAAGGGCAGGGAGAAGAACGAAATAGAAATTTAGGCGTTACTCTGGGAGGGTTGTGAATTACCTTCTCCTTGCAAGGGGGGGCAAAGGAACAGATGGAAATGATAACAGTCAACTGAAGACCTAAAGTCATTTATTTGTAGAAGATAATGTTCTTTATATACCTGCAGTGATCATTTTATATCTCTTCCCTGAGCCTAATGTTCTGTCGCCTGCATGAAAACCATTTGGCATTTTGCAAAAACAAGAGATTCTGTGATCCAGGAAAGAAAGAGGAAATTTCTTTCCAGGCAGCTGGTGAGGAGAGGAGGTGTCAGGGGAGACTAATGAAGAAATGAACAGAAAATGCCATTGGTAGAGTTGGAGAGTTGCCCCCACAACTCTGCATTCTGCCACCTCATGATCCATTGAGAAGGACAAAACACGGATATTGATCATGAATATGTCTGAATTGAAGGCAGTGACCTTGAAATATGAGAAAGGAAACATGGGATGAATGAGACCTCTGGCCTCATTTTAATGAAAATGGGCATAAAGCTTAGGCTGAACTGAAAGTACAGAGATGGTATCTTCTTTCTGACCATCTCGCCCAGAGTACCATCCTTGCTAATCTGATTGAGGATCTCGCAGAGGAACGAAATGGGCAAACATTTCCAATTAGTGCTATGCTGAATGGTTTTAGAAGTTTCCTCCTTCTATGAAAAAAAGGCTTTTGATATTCTACCTTATTCACAAAGTGCCTGAGCATTTCTTTTGAATGATCAGGTGGTTTTGTTGAGTGTGCTTACTACTGTAGTTGGAGTTGGGAGAAGTTGCTTTGGCTGTTGGTGGTGTTCTCTGAGATGCTTCTCTGAGTAAATGGATGGTTGGGAAACCAGAGAAGTTGCTTCTAGAGGAAGGGAGGGCAGACCACGTCCATAATGCCACCAAACAAACTACATGGATGTGTCCACGAAGACACCAAAGGTAAAGTTCAACTTGAAGGAGGTGTCGCCTGATATATTTCAGAAAGTATATCTACATACATTCATTTCTACAAAACTGTGACCCTCCCAGATCCACCCAAGAGTCTCAGCTGAACTTACCTTCAAGCCGGTGTTTTCTGCTTCAGAGCCCTTGTCTACACCCGTGATGTAAATCCCAAGGGCATATTCTGATCCCCCTCGAATCATGAGGCCCAGCGATCGCCCTTCATCCAACATGAGGTTGACCTGCACCAAGAAGGAAAAAAAAAGTAGTTATTGGATTGTCCATAAGGAAAGTCTTTCCACAGGGAAGTGACCCTTATCGATTTTCAGGTCTTGCCTTGTCCATGGCATTCTAATTCACGAAGGCTGCTTGGAATAACTTGAGCTTCAGAGCTCTGAATGTGAACGGTGCTTGGTTCAACAAGCTCCTAACTTGATTGGTGGGAAAATGTCTTTTTTGGGTTCAAATAAGGCATTGACCCATGAACTAATTAAGCAGGATTGGTCCATGCAACACTGGTGGAAATTTCCTGAGCTGAGTAAAGATTTCCTTATGTTGAGCAGTCCCAGTGATTACATGAAGTTTTTTCTGGATGTCTTTTCAACTTCCCAGCCTAATCCACAGTCCTGGCCTTTCCATGTAAACAGGCATCCATCTAAGTATTAACCAGGTCCAACTCTGCTTAATTTATGAGCCCAGAGAAGGTCAGCCAGCTATGTCTACCTTCAAGATAAGAACCAATGGAAACTACCAACTACCTGAGTTGGCTACCCTGCTTTGCAATGCTCAATCCCCCTCTCCCTGCACAGAGCCAGATAGGTTGCTCACTCCTCTGCCATAAAGGAACAAAATGGGAGATTAATCCAACGATCTCGGTGGTACTCATGAGCTGAATGAGAGAACTGTTCTTTTAACTTCCTCCAGATTTTCTTCCTTGGGTCTCTATCGGGCAGACCCACTTGACGAATTTTCCTTAAACGTTTCCCTGGTTGAATTCAAGCTCTGAGACTGGGAATATCAGCTTTACTTATCCTGGGTGGGTAATTAAAGCTGCCCACTCATCTAGCCAGAGTGCAAACATGAATTGCTTGAAAACACCCCTGAGTTCCATTGAACAGGTGGAGGGAGACACAAACAGGCTGGGATGGCAAACGTTTTAATTGCTTTTTGCAGTCAGGCTCATATACCTAACGCTCTTGAGAGAAAAAGCAGATATCATTTTGATTAAAATTCAGGCTAAGTACAGCTTCAGCAGACACAGGGAAGGGGCAACCCCCCTCCCCTCCCCCTTTTGAAATATTATGGCAGAGGCCTTATTGACAAAACACGGCTGCTGGCTCTAAGCAGAGATGCTGCGAAGAATCAGATAACTTAAAGGAATGAATTTATTTTTCTTTAGGCTGGGGAGCAATTATCTGAGTCAGAGAGAGAGAGAAAGAAAAATTACCCAACATTTGCAGGGAGCAGACATTGTTTATTGCAAATCAGGAAATAGAGAAGAGCTTTAATTCCATATTAATTAGGGACATTAGCAACCAGCAAATATTTTAAAGGAGTGAAAGACTTCGATAAGTTTAATAAGAGCTGGAACATTGGGATGGGGTTCATTGTTTTTAAAAGCCACACCAAGGCTATTTTAAATATTACTAAGACAAAACAGCACTTTTTAGGGAAAGAACTACGTTTTATAGGATTGTAATTGCAAAGATTAAAGTTGGAAACTTAGGCTGTATAAATAGCAATCATCATGGCTGCTTACAAGCCAGGTTTTGGCCTTCCTCCAAACAGATGAAGACAGTGTGTATATGTCCGCTTCGCAGGGTAAACCTGATAGGAATCACAACCAGATGAGCTAATTCTACTTTATTGTAAAGCTACATTGATAGAATCTTTCAAGTCTGAAAGTACAATGCTCTCTCCCTCTCCTTTATAGCCTGAGAAACTAGGGAGGGTCTCTTCTAGCCTCTTGCTGCGTCCATTATGCAGCTGTGGGCGATGCTATCTCTTATCTGACCATTCCCTTGGCCATGTCTCTTGAGCCAATCTCCCAAGATCTTTCCCACATACCATTACATTATGTCCCTAAGTCCTGTTTTAGCTTCAAACTCCTGTGAGATGAGTAAGTGCAGACCTTGGCTGATCTTAAAAATCAGGAATTGAGTTTGACTCTGGAAAGACTTATGTTTACAGCTGATGGCAGCAACTAGCTGAATGCAGATGACCTTGAGAAAGCTAAGCACAACTGATTAGCACTTGGAAATCTTAAGGCTGAACTGCAAAGTTGAAAGACCATTCTGGCAGAAGGCAATGGCAAACTCTTTTTGCTGCTAAGTAAACAACATAGACATGAAGTCACCAAGAGGTGAGTAGAACTGAAAGGAGAGAAAGAGATGGCTTACTCAGTATAAGAATCATAATATCGGTTGTTTGGTTTTGGTTGGTCCTGTTGCTTGAACCCAGTCTTTATGGCTTGTAAACCATGATTTATAATTGAGGCTATTGTTGAACCCAGACAACAGTGATTTATTCAATAAACCACATTAAACAAATCATGGCTAGTTGGACAGTTATTGCTGACCACAAGTTTTCTGAGTTATACATACCCAGCAAATCAGCTGTGCCAATGTGAACTTTGATCTCTCCTTTGGAGGTCAGAGTCTGTTGACTTTACCAATATGCACCTTTGATAGAGAGATCCAGACATGTCATCCAGGAACCCAGATTTAAACCTGGATTTAAGCCTGGATTTACCCACTCTATCTACTCTAGTCTTTCCATCTTATTTGTCTCTTGTACACACATCATTACCCTGGTGACACAGAAGTACACTTGGAGGGCATCCTTGCCCATCATGCCACATCCCACCGAAGCAGTGCAGCTGAAGTGGGACTTTAAAGACAGCAGCAGTAAAAGGGATTGGCTGGATAAGATCACATGATTCCAAGGGCCAGCTTCAAAGGCTCACTCTGGTCTCCCTCATCAATAAAATATGTAGCAATGGCCTGCCAGATACAACACACGTAAGAAACAGGGTTGGGAACTGGCCCAGATGGACAGATTCCAAAGACATCTTGCTTCTGTCCAGCTTGTGGGCTGATGTGCCCTTCTGGCACAGCTAGTGCTTCTATTAACACTCGCCTTGAACAATTTAGCACTCCTGATGAAGTGAACCTGAGAAAATAGACAGTAGATCCTGGCTTAGGAAAGACAGAATAATTGGAGGTTACCAGTTACTCTGACCTTCAACTGTTCAGCCGAGGCAATCAACGCTGAGCGCAGAGATATTCACTCCTCTGGGTACGCACATATTCAGCATATTGGGAAATTTACACTAGATTCACCATTTGTGGCAAAACACACAGCTTATGCACGCTTCGTTGTTTCCTTTCTCAGATGCCTGGACATCAGGACAAGGAGATTTTCTTTAGATATAACTACTTTCATGCCCTCTCACTGGCAGGTCTACAAGAGCATGAGAAACATACTCTTACAAAACATGTCCCTTTACTTTTTTAAAAAAATAAACATTGACTTTCAAAGAACCTGATTTTAATTTAAAAAAATGGAAAACTATACTGTCCAGCTTGACTCACAATGATGTCTTGGACATGTCTGTGTTGTTTTTATGGTGCCAGAGGAGAAGGGGTTTGCCACCATCTTCCGAGAGTTTTGTTTTTAATTTTTCAATAAAATCTAGAGTCCTGCCTTTTCCTAGTGGTCTCTCATTTTAGTGTGAACCAGGCACACATCAACCTGCTTAGCTTTTTCTCGCAGTCAACTCAGGCTGGTCAGGCGCTGCCGTGCACTGAAAAAAGAACATGATCTCCTGCTGGATGATACCAGAAGAGTTGGAATGCAGCATTCTTCTGCCGGAGTAGCCAACCAATGCTTTGAGAATCTCAAAGCTGAGGGTGAGCACTAAAAAGAGCCCACATGATCCCTCTATGATGCAAACAATGCAGTCTCTCCTCCAAGTGACAGAATGCCAACCCCCCCCCAAAAAAACTAATTTTTTCAAAGATGCTTACAGAATGGAGAGCAACTGCCACATCTAAGAAGACATGGTAGCCATGTCCCTATGCATAGGGAAGATGGACAGGAATTCTTTTCTGTGGCCAGAGAAAGTACGGTAGGACCAGAAGTAACAGGGGCAGCTGGTTAGATTTCATTGATATAGAAGGAAAACTTCCTGACAGTCAGATCTGCACAGGGCTCAGATAGTCAACCTACAGAAGCGTGGGTTCTTCGCCTCTGGAGGTTTTGAAGGAAGAGACCAGAAAGCCCTCTCTCGTAGATGGTTTGACTGGTTTCCCTTCAGGGTTGAATCAAGTGATTCTTCTGCTCCCTTCCACCTTCACAATTCTCTCTCTCCTCTTTGAAAATGCATCTGAAGGTCCCCTGTTCATTCCAGGTTGCTGCATGTTGATTAAAGGAAGAAGAAAGGGAAAGACGGGGACAGAGAAGATTTCATGGATCTGACAGCTGTTGTCCAAACCCTTTTGCAGGGCATGGGGACGTATTTGCACAGGAGTCCCGTGCTGAAGGAAAAGTCGGAACTGCTTAATGCTAAGTTTAGAGACTGAAGCAGAAGGACGGGTAGCAACCAAAATCAGAAGCCAGTAATAATTTTAGGCTTTGCATAAAGATCAGAAGAGAAGGAGGGAGAGAAAGCAGGAATAAAAGGAGACAATAATTGTGGGGAAAGTGATCAGTGGGGTGCTCTCTCCCTCCCCTGAAAGGACAATGGGAAAAGTGGCGTCAATTCCTGTCATTTATTTATTTGCAAACATGCTCCAATTCTCTTGCTGAGTCATGCTCCTGCTGGTGCTTTCAAATCACTCTTTCCCTCTCACATGCGCACACATAGACACACACCCACAGCACAATCTTTGGTGTGGAACTCAACGAACACAAGCTTTCTTGCTGTTAAATGCTTGCTGAGTCTCAGCAATGAAGGGGGAAAAAAGGCAACTTTCCCCATTTCTAATAGGCTTTTCCCCCCTGCTTTGAATGCGGATGGAATGTATGCATTTAGTTTTGCATAATTATGCAAATGGCCTTTATTTTATGCTTGCAAATGGAGCTGGTTTTCTGTGTCCTTCCCTGGTGATGTTACATCTCTCTCCTTTGTGATCTGAGGACCGGTAATATGAACTGAATGATTGAGTTGATTCAAAGGCACCTGTTTCAAACTGAATTTTCACACAGCTGTAATCAACGGTGGTTCGTCCCTCCATTCACATGTTTGCCTTGACCTCTCTTTAGAGAGATCCCTGGCTCAGCGTTCAGATTTGTTTCTACACACCTATGCATAGTTACTAAGTTATGAGAGCCAGATCTTGACCCGGGTGGTTGCACATCTTCAGGACTTCTTGTCTATTTATAACATCACCATTCCTGGGTTTAACCCCCCCCCTTTTTTTTTTCATTGCTTTCTATCACCAATTGATAAATGTGCTTGAAGAATTTTAGCTTCAGTAGACATTTTAAGGCTGATCATTCACACTGCAGTTAAATGTTAACAATGTTAAAAAATGAACAGAAGGTTAAGAAAACTGTGGGTTTTATTCTGGACAGGGTAGCCACTTTCTGCTGGGCTACCTCCAATTCCCCATTTGTCTATCTCCATGGGTTCCCCAGCACATCCCTCAAGATCTACAGGCAACCTTCGACTGATGTTATCTTATGCTGGTCTGTGGTTGAAATAAAGATTTGACTTGGACATGTGATTTTTGGCCCAAATATTTCCATGCTCCCTTGGCCTTTTATGGCAGCTAGCTGTGGTGGTAGAAGTGAAGAATCATGGCAAATACTTAGAGAAACATCTGCAAAGTTATTTTTCTAGAGATTGAAGGGGAAGAGAGAGAGAGAGAGAGAGAGACTTGTTTCTAGAAAGGAAAAAAAAAGGTTCGTAATTTTCCTGGCTAAGAATAAACCTCACATTTTTAACCCAGAAGATTGCAATGTCCGTTTCTAATTCTGGGAATGAGAGCTGTCACTGGGATGTTTTTTGCATTTTAAGCTAAAGATAAAGGATAGAAAGGACCTTTGACGTCACTGACGAGCAACCGGCTCAGGTGCAATTGAGGTCTCGGTCAGGCATCTATCCAAAAACGCAAAGGCTCTTAAAATGAACCAATAAAGATTCTGTCCTTGCACCCTTCCAGAAAGATAGAGAAAGAGAGGGGGGGGGGGAAACGCTCCCCAACACCAGCTAGATGCAATTGGTCAAAGATGTCACCCCTGCCCTCGGGGTAAGGTAAGACAGGCTATTTCTGTACAAGCGTTTTCATGCTGGGACCATAATTTCTTTTTTCACAGCTAGAGAAACACAGGATGGACAGAGGATGCAAAGCTTCCTGCCGCTTAAATTATAGCTGGGGTATGAAAACTGACCCTCTTTCCCTCTCCAAAATTGAAGGGAAACAGCTCATTATCTCAAAAAGCAGTTCTGGGTTCAAGGCTATTTTGCTTCCATTTAGAAGGCCAGCAGGATAAGGCGGGATCTAAAGGAACATAACCCAACTAACTTCCTAGCTCTTCCTGAGCCTCCCCAAACAGGGATGGGGTCTCCAGCTTTCCTGAGGTTGTTGAATTATAGCTTTCTCCCTTTCTCACTGTTGGCCAGTCTGCTTGGAGTTGTAGGGTCTTGCGCTCCAACCAAATCCACATCAATGAACATCCTACTGCGTTAGGGTCTCATTTGATAGCCCAAACACATAGGCAGAATAAGAAGGTGCCCCAGACCTAAAGGGGCCTGATCTACTGAGCAAACATTTCCTTTGGAAAATTGGAACATTCAGTTTCTGATCCAAATCAATTTCAAGTGCCTAATACAACTGGATACCTCTGCATCAGTTTGGGAAGACTCCAACCCCTCCCCCCAAATCTGAGGGTTCAACAGCCTCTTGTGCACAGACAAATGAGTCTATTTTCCAGATTGATCCAGAGGTCTCAAACAAATCGATTTTCTGAATGAGCTTGCCAGGATGAGTCGGTTTTTGATTGATCCACACATCCCGAATCATCAGTATGCTAAATACAGGAATTGCAATGAGTAAATAATGCTTCCGGGACTCACCTTTTTCTCATCCCCTTCCTGCAGAAGTTGAAGGTGGCTTCTCTTTTCACTCCCCTTGCACAAAGAGCTGCTCTGATGCTGAACGAGACCGACTGGGGGAGAGACGCTCCGGCCTTGGGGATCTACCCAGGTATAGATGTGGTTGGTTCTGTAGCCGCCAGGGATACGACCCGCTGAATGGACAGCCAGGTTCAGCTTTTTGGAGCCCTTGAGTGCCTGGGGGTGTAAAAAAGAAAGTGAGAGGGTGAGGGTAACCATGAGAAAAGAAGCCATTTAATTAAAAAGCAACAACACTCACAGCTCCAATGATTTTTGCAGCCAGCATTCAGGAAGCATGAATCTCAAAAAACCCTGCCTTGTTTGCAACCCCTGGGCATTTCTGGTGGATATGGAAAGGAGTCTTCTGGAGCTGTTGGCAGAAGTCCTGTAATGTCTCAGTTTCTAATGCTGCACTGAAATCAGCCATGCCCTTTTTCAAAAGTTTTCTTTTTCCTTGCCAAAATAAGACTTTCTCCCTTATTCTACGGGCACTTAGGAGTTTCATCTGAATTTCTCTTAGTGGGGTTTTTGAGGGGACACGGAGGTGGAAGGAGGTGCTCTTGCTGGTGTTTTCATGACATCCCTGCCCGTCACTCAGCAGCTTCTCTGGGTGCCTACACTTTCCAGTTGGAAAAGCATCTGTGGAATTAGATCTTATACTTTGGAAGTTGAGGGAAACCAGGGAGGTTGCACCCCGATGGAGAAATAATGGTATAACTCAAGTCAAATTCATTCCTTGGCCTGAGACAGAATAGGTACAAAGCCCTCAGAATCCACCCTGAGACTTTTCTTCTCCTTTGAGAGACATTTCAGTAGCCAGTCCTCTTTCATCAGAATGAGAACTGATTATCAAAAAATGCAAGAGATTATTTTTTACATAGCGTTATTATTTCCCGTTTCTTATTTGGTTGGGAACTGCTGGCTTTAAAAGTTTCATCCAACAACATACCATTATTTTCAAACGTGGCACTACTCAAGGTAACAAACTGATTTACCAGGAAAAAAAAAATGGGGGGGGGGTGAAGAAAATTCCTTCATCTGCAATACAGAAAGTGCCAGGCTGTTCAGAACGACAAAATGCATGAACAGCAAAAGCGCAGCCAAAGCTTTATCCTTCGAAAATTAATACGACAGTTAAAGATAATATATAAATTAGAAGAGGGATTCAAACAGAGCTTAGATTTATAATAAGCAATTGAAGTCACACCTGGTTAATCTGAAGGCCATTTTTTAAATCTAATTGGCTGTAAATTCAGTTGTCTTAAAGGTTTATTGCAGGTAAACTTAGATTTCTCCTTGCTTGAGTGTCTAAAGCGTGGTGGCTGTCAGGTTTGAGAGCCTTTAGAATTTAGGTGGGTCATAGATAACTGCTCAGGAGTCAGAGATGAGCATTCGCGTGAGCAGGGATAAATAAACCAGTATCTTTCATATGTTTGTACAACTCCCATTGCTCATGTTGGTTGAAGACGAGAGGGACGGGAGACCAGAAATTTGGAGAGGAGCAAACTGCCTCTGTTTTTTTTTGGCTAGAGCATTTGAATAAAACTGAATTTCAGGTCCAGATCTGCACTCAACCACTGAACTTGTTAGATGACATTAGTCTTCTCCCTTTTTCCAACCCTAATAAATCACAGGATTTAGGGAACTCTAATGTCTTGAGCCTGTTGGAGGGAAAACCGAGTACAAATGGAAGGTCCTTTCCACTACATTGTTTAAAAAATCAGTCCCACTTCTGCTGTGGTCTTACTGACTGCAACATTGGCCTGATTTTTACCCCCAGCAGGGATCTGATTGCACAGCTCTACCTCATTCAGGAGTGCTTGCAGCCTGCAGGCACTCCCTCTAGCCAAAACGTCTTTGCCATCCATCATGCTAGGAAATTCTCATCACCTGGTTGAGCAACTGGGAGCAAGATAAATCAAAAAGGCTAACAGCCAGATGGGTTTCATTAGCCCATTGATTTTTTCCCTGGGCATTCTTTTAATTATGTGTTAACTCAGCTACGGTGTAAGCAAATGGCCTTGTTTTTTAAAAAGGGACAGACAGACAGAAGGAAAGGGATTGGATGCAGGACATTATTTAAAAAGACATACTTTGGGAAATTGCCCCCCTTTCCCCCAGCTTGCTTTTAAGCCTGCCAAGACAGAGACAGACTGACAGCAAACGGCTGGAGGCTTTATTAAAGGGATCAGTGATGCATTGCCGTATTTGCCGGAATCAAGTGCTGTGACACAGGCCACCCTTCCTGCAGATGTCAAAAAGCATCTTCGCCAGTCGTTGTTAAGCACGATCGCCGACAGATCTGACCCAGTGCAGTAACCGGTCATTGTAAGACAGAGAGAAAATTGCTAACATTTTGCTCTTTTCACGGGAATTGAACACTATCCATGTCTCAAAATATCATTAGGAGGTTGTACAGGCTGCATGTAGAACAGGGCTTTCAGACAAGCTGGGGGCTGTTTACAAGGAAGGAAGGAAGGAAGGAAGGAAGGAAGGAAGGAAGGAAGGAAGTCTCAGCACTGGCTTCCAATTCTCTTGGCTCCTACTCTACTGTGGGGCATCTGAAGGAGATAACTGTGTTAGGCTACAGGCATGGAATCAGCGAGGACCCGAAAGGACACTTTGCTCCTCAGAAGGCACCTGGATGATGCTGCACTTCATGGAAGCCTGGTGGGAATCCTCTTCTTTCAAATCGAAATGTTGAAACCCGAAAGCCGATGGCAATGCTTTAATGGACAGATAGCCATGCTGGCTACATATATCCTTCGATATCAAAACCACCGTGTCTTAGAAGAGTTGCTGGGAAACTTGAGCACAAAGATGCTGGGCATTCAGGTCCTGTTGAGGGGCTCTCGGGGGGCATCTGGTGGACCAGTTTGAGAAACAGAATGCTGTTTTGCATGAGTCTTGGGCCTGATCCACCAGGGTTCCATTTATAGTATATTTTTAGCTTAGCATCAAGGTGCCTAGTAGTGCACACCTTGCTTTCTTCTGCAGACCTGTTATTCAGGTCACCTCTTTCACTTCCCATTGCAGGTTTCAAAACTGACCCACTTTCTTTTTCTTTTTGCCTTGTGCTCCTCAGATCTCTACCTTCTTAGGACTTAGGATCTTTCCACCCCGCTAATATTTCCTTTTGCTCTCACCAAACTGCAAATAAATCAATACCCACGAAGCGCAGAATGTTTTCTGGGAGGTTGAGCACCATCTCTTCCCACCACTGCAGAACCAGCCTTGGGGCCAACCTGCACTCTTAACAAAGCAAGCAGTTTAGTCCACTGAACAACAAAACTCTGTGATGCTTCCCTTTGGCCCGACATTGATTTCAGTTGGGTAATGAATAATAGTCTCCTCCCTCTCTTTACACCCACATTGCTACAGAGGGGGAAAAAAAATCTGCTTTGTTCCACCAACAAACCCACCAAGTATTGGTTGGGGAAAGCAGGATTAACACCACAATGCATCTCAGTGGCTGGCTTGTTCAGCCTTATGTTGCATATACATGCACAGTTGGTGAGGGCAGCTGAAATCATCCTGCTGGAAGTATCAAAACGCAGCCCCCATCAACCACTGCCAGCCCTGGAACACTCAGTGGCAAGAACCAGAGTTGCTTTGCACCACTTCTGCTCCAGAAAAGCCGATAACTTTATTTATTCTCTTGCATAAGGCCAGGACTATTGTAACAGTATTATTTCTTCAAGCTCTGTGTCTAAACCACTCCTGCTTCCTAGGCTTGTTTTCTTGATTTTACTTACTTTTTCCATTTGTAAGGCTACCTAATCGCAAACAGCTCAAGGCAGCATACAAGAAGGATTAACAACCCTTCATAACTAAGAACTAAGAATGAAAGTAATAGCCCATGCCAGGGATATACAAAAAACTTACAATCCCTTAACAATCTAGTGAGTTTATAAATAATCCTAGCCAAGATCTTGCTGGTGGAGCCAAATGTTCAAAGCTTTCCTGAAGGACAACCAGATCAGGGCCATACAAACCTCAAGAGTGGTAGCAGGAGTGGCAACAGGGAAGACACACCTTCTGGCTCCCATAAAATAACAGTTTTCTTGGTGGGGTCTGGAGGATGTAGGCCCTGGCAGATGTTACAGGACAGGTGGAGACCATTGGAGAGAGGGGGTCCCATAAATATCCAGGCCCCAACCATGAAATGTTTTATGGATGAGCATCAGCACTTTGACTTGCACCCAAAAGCCAACTGGTAACCAGTGTAGCTTGGGATCATAGTTCTCTGACATTTATCTCTTTGGCAGTTTTCTCAGATGGTTCTGTCAGCCACCTAGACTCCTGATACTAGTCAATAAAGCTTGCTCCTTCGTTCAGAGGGCAAGGAAGGAAAAAAGCAGCAGATTGGAGAGTTCAGTGCTATAGTGAAATGGGAGGTAGAATGGATCCTCTTAAAGGAGCCCACAGGCGGCTGATGGACGCCACGCACTTTCGGCTGCTGCCTGTTGTTATGACCTCTGCCCGCTTTGCAACACTGCTTCCACTTTCCAAAAGTGTCAGCTTTATGAGGTAGTCCAGCCAAGAAGCACACCCAGAAGTGCTAGTCTAACTTTATTGTAAAGTTACATTAACAAAATCTTGCAAGTCTCAATAGAAGAAGATATCTGTAGCTTGGGGTTGAACTGTGGAGTCTTTGGCGCTGTCTGAGCCACTCGCACTGATGATGTTACCTAGTTGGGTGATAAAATGTCTGCAAGCAAACCACCAAGCTCAGTGGGCACCAGGACTCTTGCAAGTCTCAAAGTACATTTCTCCCCCGTCACCTTTATAGTCCAAGAAACAAGGAAGGGTCCCTCCTGAGACATTTACCACGCCCCCATTCCTTCTGCGGGCTCAGCTGCCGCTTATCCAACCACTGCCCTGGCTGCAGCAATTCCCCTGTCTCCCAAGGCCATTCCCACATCCCGTAACAAAAAGTGCAGTTGGCTTTTCAGCCGTTTGGGCAGTCGTGGGCATGCACAGTCGTGCAGCCCCAAGCAGTGCCAGTTTAGGATGCTGCCAAGGCACACAGCATCCTTTTATGGAGCATCGTTGGGAACGAGGATTGTGGTAATGAGGCTCTTGCGGGCTTTGCAAGATGAAGGAACAACACATTGAATCACTAATTATGTCAGCACGATGTTGCACCATTAGCTTCCAACATAGATTGGGCAGGGAGAGGAATTAATCTTTTGCTTTTTCCTAACATGAAGGTCAATTTGAAGGCATGGCCTCTCTGATTTGATTCTCAGGGCACATGCATTGTGAAATTCTATAATTAAGTTATTAAAAGACAAATAGGGGAATAAGGATGGGTGAACAGAGAGGAGGGTCAAATGAGAAATTTCAAGCGGACAAAAGGAGAAGCAGAAACAGGGACTTGGATGTTAGCTCGTCCAGGTTATTTTCCTAAATCTAACATCACAGTATTTTCTGTTTCTTCTAGGTGGACTTTGTCATTTGAGGAAAAATACTGTATGCCTTGACTTGCAAGATGGTTTCTCAGTCCCTGGACCCCCTGAAAGTCAGCAGAATCACCACTGACATTGGTCTGGAACATTTTTTCCAGCAGGCTGATAGCGGCTGGTGGATTTTTCAAAAGGTCACTCCATCCCTCAGCCAAGGAAACATTACAATAATTATAGGGAGATTTGATTTTGAAAAGAGAGAGATGTCGACTTGGCGGAACCAGCACATGAGATGAATGTTCCAAAAGAACATTGCTGAACAAATCTGCCTTGAGAAGAAGAAGACAAAAATAACAGCAAAATGGCTCCAAGAAGTGGGCCCACGGTGCCAAAACTCCTCACACAGAGCTGCAGCAAAGGATGTACAAAACCCAACCCAATTAATTAGAGAGGCAGCTACCGAGGACTGTTCTCCAATACTTTTTGACTTGTATTTTTCTAGATGCAATTGGCTTCCCCACAATCTCTCTCTGGGTCACCCCCTTTTTGCAATTTGCAAAACTTTGGCATTTTTTTGGAAGAAGACTAGATCTTTGCGACCGTATATTGAGCTCTGTCAACAAAAGCAGAACTACCTGGCTTGACTCAAGTCTTCCTTTATGGAAGATTTACCCTGAGGATCATTCTTTGGATCCCTTGGCCACTATTATATATGAAATGTTTACACCACATACTTCAAGTGGTCCTATTCTTCAAGAACCCCCCTTATCAGTCATTCGCCTTCCTTACTATTGATTGATTGATCTGATTTGATTGATACCATGCTTTTCTGCTCTGATGAGTGTGCAAGGCAGCCAGCAGCATTTAAAACAAAGACAGAATATAAGAGGTTTGTCAGAGAGACTAGCATTAAGAATCAATACTAAAATCACCTAGGAAAGAAGCTGCATTGAGACAGAAGGTCTGATGCAACTCCCGAAGGGGGCATTTCACAGCCTGGAGGCAAGGCAGGAGAAGGCCATTTTCTGTGGGCGAACCTCCAACAACAAGGGCAAATTCAGAAGACCTCTCCTGCTGATCTTAACAACTAGGCAGCTTCTTAATAAGAGAGGCAAGTCATTTGGAGAGTCAGGTCTGAAACGGTTTCAGGCTTTAAAGGTCAATGCCAACACCTTCAGTTGCGCCTGGTAAGCAACTGGCAACCAGCAACTGGTTTTTCAATGCAGGCATCATATGATCCCTGCGCCATTCCGTGGTTAAGTGCCTAGCAGTTACAATTTTGCTCCTGTTGCGCCTGCTGGATACTTTTCAAGGGTTGCCCCATGCAGAGCATATTTAGGAGATCAGCTCTTAAATTCATTTGTTGGAATAAATGCCCTGAGCTGTCATTCTTAGTGTTGTTAAAAATGACTAACAACTTAGCTCGCCTGCAGAGCACAGACTTCACTCACTGAAAGTTCCGGATTTAATTCACAGCATCCTCAGGTAGGCTTAGAAAACCTGCTAAGCCATCATGTGGGTTTTGGGCGGTGGGGAATAAAGCCGGACATTATGTTGCTGAGCCACAGTAATGGCTTTTGGCCTGCACAAGGGCTGGGCAACTGTGGTTGTTCAATAATCCAGGGGTAGATAACCATCGCTTAGCACCAAGTAGGAACCTAGTGACTGAACTCAATTCTTCCCATGCTAGGAGGCTCAGTATATAATTTTTTCTGTGGGACTTCCTAATTTTTGAGACAAGAATCAGGTCTGGAATCTTTGCTCATTACTGGCTATAATTTTTATGTATTTCTAGAGGATAGTGTGAGCAATAGATAAGGAAGGAAGGAAGGAAGGAAGGAAGGAAGGAAGGAAGGAAGGAAGGAAGGAAGGAAGGAAGGAAGGACCATTTCTTCCTTCCAAGATGCAGAAAGAAGTTATGCAGATTGTCCAGAAAAGGTGAGAGCAGTAAATATTACTGTATGGATAATCTATGCTTCCTCATCTCTTTTGCAGTGATACGATGGAGGTTCTCTCTACATCACATTTCCACTCTTGAGAGGTAAAATGTCTTTACACGAGTTTTTAGGGATGAGCAAAAAGACAAATCAATATAGTTTTTTTCCTCCCAGAGTTAAATACAGAGAGAAAAACACTAGGAAGAGAAGTACAGTCAAGAAATAATAATAAAAAATTTAAAAAATCTATCCACAGATATTTCAGATCATCTGTCCTTGCAGAAGGAAGAGTGTTAAAGTGAGCCCAGGCAAGTGGCACTTAGAGAGAGAGACTGAGTGAGCTGTAACAAGCGAAAATACATTTATTTGTTTTTTTTGATGGAAAGCTAAGCAGTCTGGAAAGTTTTTAAAAGACCTAGGCATGATGACCTCAAGGTGTTTATCCACCCCGCTGTCAGAATGAGCGACGAGCACGACCTCCCTTTTTAAAAATTGTTCTGGCTATCTCCATTGCAAGATGCATTGGTTGTATCTGATTGGAGAGCAGAGTTAAATAGGCATTCAGAATATATAAGTGGAAACCACCAGGTTCTGTGAGTGTGAAATGAGAGTGGAATAGCTTGTAGCAATAATTTTTGCCATGTGCTGGGTGGGATACATGGGTGGTGAGTGAGAAAGGAACACCATGTTCCTGAAGTCAAAGCCAAACCCAGCCTCATGGTGGCTTAGCATGATGTCTCAATCCAACCTGTAGGTATTTTTTTTTTTCAATGACAAGAGGTTCCCTCATCTTAAACTGGAGTTTCATCTAAAGTAACTCTCTCCTCATCTGAATTACGCTTGAGACGCTGGGAGATTTGGCTGGGAGATTTAGATAGCCTCCTCACCCTTTGAAGTTGCTTTTTCCTCTTTAAATATACCAAGAAAGTCCCATTTTGCTTACGAGGCTAATTTATCATTAATTGACTGTACAGAGAAGCAAAATGCATATATCCTTTTTAAATTACTTTATCTAGGAATCTGGACTTGGGTAGTAGACAACATTATGCCTTTGTTGCATATCAGTTTAAATGATGTACAGTAAAATCATCTTCTATATATACGCCATTATACTGTTAATGGTTAAGAAATTTAAATAAAAAGGAACAAGCTTCTTTAAATGGGATGGAATATTCCTATTTTATCTATTCTACATTTCGTTGGGTTCACACGTCATATAGAGACATGGCTGGTTTAAATGATAGCTTGTTGAATTATCGATAATGGTCTGGTTCATATTCAACCCTAGCCAATCAGCCATGGGTGGATTCACACATGCCGCTACATTCAAAGCAAGCAAAGCACGTATAAAATTAGTGAGGTTTCCAGATGAGTGTTGTTCTTTTCTGTACCTAAGTATGATATATAGATTTTTCATCCATCGGTGATAAAAACTTTGTGGATCTGGGGAAATGAGTGCCAGCCAACAAAGCCTTATAAAAACACATTTTTATGGTCTTTAAGGTGCTGCAAAAATCTTTACTACAGATGCATCCTCTCTTTTAGAGCCCTTCTGTTCTCAGCCTCACTGATATTTCGAAGAAGTTGGAGGTGAAGAACAATAATACAACAGGGCACTCGATCATAACTCTTCCGATTGGAAGTTTCTTGGATCCTCATAACATCAAACAGATTTTATGGGAAGGACAGCACTGAAGTTGATCTGAAGTTGATTTATAGTCTTAGCAAAGTCTTCGTTTCCCCCACCCCATAAACAAAGTTCTGAACAACATGGTGCCAAATGCCAGGCAAATTCTATTCTGATCATAATAATGCTTTCAAAGAAAAGGCTGAATGGTTCTCCAGGCCAGTTAAATTTGGGGAAAAATTGGTTTGGGTCAGTGTCCTTGATCCACCTTGCGGCTGCATCATTGCTTTCCTCCCCCTCAGCAATATAATTCCTGACGCTGGTTCCTTGGTGGAGTCATATAGACAGTCCCAGCCAATCAAGGATCACAGAATAAATGTGATGGTTCTGCAGTGCCCTGCAACCAACCAGAGTTGGGAAAGTATCAGGGAGGGAAAACATAGCAGATGGAGACTGTAGAATAATAATTCTTGGATTGTATTTCTCTTGGGTCTGATTTAGCAAACAAGTTTGTCCACTTCTGGAGCATCTTTTGAACAAACTGCTGACTAGGGGAGGAAGATTTTTGAAACTGTCCGTATATCTTCTAGAAAAACTACCTCTGCAAGCCCTCAACCTGCTGGTTTTGGCTAAGCTTCAGGCTGAAACACTGGATCTTATTTTTAGAGCATCTAGGAACCTGGAAAGCCAGGCCAAGGAAACTAAGGTTAAGCAAACAACATATGGTTCTTCACAGAAGTCCTGTGTAGCAAAGATCTCGCGTTAGGTGACAATTCCATTCTGATTTGCAACAGTGCGGTGGTGCAGATCGAGGATTTATGCTGGAAGACTTGGGCAAATAACTATCTGATGGGATGGGGGAAGTTTACTCCAGAGTGGGGAAGGGCCCGTCCCCTAAACATGGAGAGGAGAGCTGGATAGAGAGATAGATAAATAAAGGAGAACCTGCTGAAAAATGCCATCTTGAAATATGAGAGATGTTGTAGAATATGAGAGTATTCTACAGCAAAGTGTCTGAGCATGTTGGCTTTTTAAAAAAAATTTTTTTTAAGCTACATTTGATCTTTTTAACCTGCAAAGGCTGCCTTCCAGTATGTTGTAATGCTTGTTGAAATTTCAGAGGTTTAGAAGTCAGGGCAGGAAGACCAGCAAGGGCCCACATTGATCAAAGCTCACATTTAAGAGTACGGTGCCTTCATTAAGACGGAAGCTGAACTGTGCATGCAAATTAATCCTCCTGATATAGATGTAGTGAATTTGCATAATTAGTCCTAATAAATCCAGCTCTTCTTGAGGAAGATGTCATTTTTTAAAGCAGCAGAATAAATGCAATGCTGGAAATATAAGACATCTCTTCACCCCAACTACCGTAATGATGCATCATCTCTGCTTGTTTACTTTTGCCACTGCCTTAGTGAGAGAGAAAAATCTTATTTGAGCCTTGTTTGATGGAAAAGGAAATTAGAGAAAGGATCTTCCAAAGGAACACATTGCATAAGCAGAATTAGCTTGACGTTGGCATCAAGAAATCTGATTTATAAAGAGCTAGAACTGAGCTCATTCAAAGGTTTGGCATATGAGAGATAATTTCTCCTAGTTGAAGAATTAGAAGAAGTAATGGATCTGATCTATCATCCATCAGCCCACAATAGGACAGCCTTTAGCCTCCTCATGAGTTCCACTGATTGACAACAAAGGAAGGGAGGGAGGAGGGGAGGAGGGGAGAGAGGGAGGGAGGGAGGAAATATTTACAACCTTACATGTGAGATGGGCCCCAGCTACAGTAAGTGGTAATTTTAAACAATCTTCGATCTTATAAACCAGATATGGACCTGATTAATACTTAGGTGGGAGACCACCAAAAAACCTATGGCTGTAGGCCAAGCTGAGAAGTAAGAAAAAAGAGAAAAAATAAATGGAAAAAATAATGACAAACCAATTCCAAGCCAAGAAAACTCCAAGAACATGCTTCTTAATTCACCAGTGACTGAACTCGGTTCAAAGATGTCTTTACTTTCCATCAATCAACATGGCCAAGAAAGTTTGGCTGAGGGAGACCTATCTGTCCAAAATCCTTGTTCTGTCACAGAAAGGTTTCAGATGCCACAGACATCTGAACAAAGGGTCAGGGGATTTTTAATAATGATTTTTAAAAAAAATTAAAAGTAGCCCCCAAGCTGATTTAATTACATAGCAAGAATCTGATGCAAGAGCATATGCTCAGCGATATACGGACCAGGCTTGCCAAGTATTTTACATAAATGCTAATTGGCAAACACCACACAGAGAGAGAAAGCAAATGTAATTATTGCTAGGTTAGCAGCAAGCAAAGTTGGGCACGGAAATGTGAGAACAAATTACTCAAGATTATCCTGAGAACTCATTCCTGTGCCTTTCCATCACATGTTGCAATCCATCATTTCTTTTTCTATCTTGCTGGTAGGGAGGGATATTTTAATACCAGTAGAGCTACAAAATGCTGGTTATTCCTATTAAAAATCCTGTCCTGTCTCTTCAGATAACAAAAATTGCTTTCCTTGCCCAGAATTAATACTTCTATCATTTCTGCATATCTTATCAAGCAAGGAGCTGCACGCATTGCTTGGCGAGTTCTAAAACAAACTGCTTGAGCAACCAGTTACACCAAAACAGTATTATGAAGTTAGGCCAACAGTGGAGCAGAGGGATTTGTATCCTGTATTCCTTTCAATCTCATTTTTTCTTTCTTTCTTTCCTTCCTCCCAGATCTTGATCATGGTCACGGTGGCATGCAGAGGTAAGTGCTTCCTCTTTACCATGCTAGGGAGCTCATGCAGGATTGAAGGGCTCTGCATTCTTCTGAGTATGAAGAACGTTTTATGCATTTGACAGACCCACCAAAACTGACTGGATTCATACCACATACCATACTATTTCTCTCACACACCTTCACATGCACATTCCTCACCCAGCTTAGGTTGGTTAGTTGTAATGGGTGAATCTGTCCCTTGACTGCTGCTTTTCAGAATATATATCTATATCTATATCTATCATCTTTAATCTAGTTCTGCCCCTCTGCATACCAGGCTGCCTCCTTAGATCGATGAGAAGGTTAAAGTGGATTTGTAGACGTGGAAGAAACATGTCATTGGGAATGAGAGGAGCTCTAGTGTAAAACAGAGGGCAGTGGGCTAGGGGAATTTTATTTGCTTAGCATACAGATCATCTCTGTAGAAGAGTCTTCACCCCAAACCAACTGGTTTTGTCATTTTGCTTCATCATGCGCTCACATCTCCAAAAAGACAGCATTTTTTCAATCTAATATGAGCTCTGCAATTGTCATTAAATTCTCTGAAGTAGCAGCTCCCTAATGTTACACATCTCAGAAAGATATCTTTGGGTTTCCTAAAAGGTGTTTACCCTTCCCAGCTTAGTTTATACAGAGGGAAACAAAGAAGGACAAAGGATGGAACAAAAAAGGAAAAACTAAATAGTCCTACGAATTGCTCCTGCTGACAGTTCCTTATGGCAGCTGATAGCATCTTACTTACTCCTTAGATAGGCCAAACTAAGGCTGTGTTTATGAAAGAAGCTGAAGAGGGTGAGACTTAGAAGATGCATATGTACAAGACACTAAGCTTGTGTAGTATTAACTTTGGAGAGCTTTTCTGGTAATGTTGCAAGAATCCAGCCCACTGAAGTAGTTTATGGGTTCCGTGTATTTGAGAACCCAGAAAAGGATTCATTTGCTTACTGCATCAAGGGTGCTGGATTAACATGGCCCTTATAAAAGCATGTTTCAAGTGCATACTTTTCATTATAATGCGTAACTTTGAGTACCAGTGTTCGCAATCACTGGTAATATGCAAAATGCAAATCCTTGCTCTGAATTTCAGAAGCAAAGACTGGCTGTGAGTCTGTCTCGATTGGCACATCTAAGTTCCACATAGTGTGTGAAAAGGTCTTAACAGAGTGGCAAGACATTGGATATCTATGCATTGCAAGTCCACAGGCTCAGTCCGTTAGGAATTTCTTTTGTACAAACAGCCTTATTCCCTGGTGAAGTTTTGGTTAATATCAAAGAACCAGTTGCCTCTCGTCTTCCTCTGAACAATGCAGCTGCTCCTCCTATGAGACCCCTCTGTGCAAAAACAGGTTTTCTGCATCTCCCCTATCTAGGTGATTTTTTTTTTTAATTAATGCTGTGTTCATTTCACAAACAAAATACTGCTAAAAGCTGAATCTTTGCAAGCATTTTCTCCTGGAGGCTCACCTTTAAAAACAATCACATAACATTCTAGAGGAATGTACAACCGTCTATGCTTTAAATCCTCCATTTCCAATCAGTCGCTAAACTTCCTAATGGGCTCAGCCATTAAAGCAGCCGCTTCTAAGTTAAGAAAAGTGGGAGATGGACATTTGTATTTCTGCAGACGTTGATAGTTCTTTGAGCTTGTCAGTTGCAGACACTTGGAATGTGATAAGAGGGAAGACACACCCTAGCCATCTTTCTGCCAATTTTTAAAATCCCAGCTAGTATACAATGATAGGACGTACTGCTATCGTGGCTATGCAGGTGAGAGTTGCGCAATGTAATGTTCTTCCATACATTTACGTCTTGTACGTATGACTTAACATGTTAATTTTTTATGTGTAGGATTTTTTTAAAAAAGTTTTGTCCATTTTTATCCATTCCAGAACCCTTTGCCTACCATTTGAAATCCTACAGCTCACCAAATATTAATATTATATTTGGGTTCTGTTTTTCTTTTGGAGATACAACTCCCTGTTCTTTCTTTTGGACCAGTAAGATTGTCATAGCTGAGGCCACAGACTTTGCCACCACATGCTGATGTCCCATACTGTAATATATGAGATCATCCAAGGACACCATCTTAGGGACCCCCAAAAGAAATATCTGCTCAAGAGCTAGAAAACAAGCATTTACCAAGCAGAGGTCTTCACTATGCTTCAGTGGTGGACTTCTTGCCACCACTGGACAAGCCCTTCCAGTTTGCACTCTTCCTACATCTTCAGTCAACCTTTCCAGCTCTTCCCATCTTTCCAAAAATCTAAGCTTGCCAGCTTTTTTTGTTTTTAAATTAGATTCAAATTAACTGTACTATTCTCATTGGGCACTAACAGTGCCTAACAGTCTGAGTTTCACCCATGCCACTGACCAACAGATTCATTATTTCTGAATCACCTCTGATTGAGACATCAAACCTTTCCACTGAGGGGAGCGCCTTAAAAAACAGCAAACGTGTGCTCAGATTTACATTCCAGCATCCAAGAAACTCAAGATAGCATAGATGTGAGGTTTTCTTCCCATTTAATCAATACTCTACTGCATCACAGATCTGGGAAAACAGACCTTACCACAAAGAAAGGGGAAAACAGCAGAAACACACTATTAGGAATGTAAATGTTAGTGGCTCCCTATTCAGGAGTACCTTGAAAGTATGCAATTTTTAAAGCCAAGCCCTGTCCGTCCTTAGGTTAGCTTCCATATCTCTCTGGGGAAACAGACCTTTCGGTCGTTTGTAATAATTCAAGCACTGAATTCTCCCATCCAAGCCAGCCTCCAGAAAGGGAGCCATAATTCTTAGTCTATGCTTAGAGACGTCAGTTGAAATCTAACACACTTGGTGGACACTTTGTTGGAGAAAGCGGTCCTAACACCTTGGGAGACTCAGTGCGTTCCACACGTGTTGGACATCGCCTCTCATTCTGGGGGATTCTGGGACCTGGAATGGAGTATATCTTGAATACTTGGCCAAGCTGCTCCTAAATCTTAACCACTACATTCTGTCTGCCTTCTGGTTCAGTTAAGAGGGCACTTCGACCAGAGAAAAATACTTAGAAGCAATGCCAATAAAACCTCGCAACCGTTTGAAGTGGCATGCATTTCGACAGGTGGAGGCTGATGTTGGCGGCTTTGAGCTTGCACCCTCCTCACCTTGACAGCTTCAGCATGAGTCACCTTGTCCAGTGGCTTGTCATTGACCTTCAGGATCTGGTCTCCCACCCGAAGGCCCTCTTTCTCTGCCAACGAGCCGGGCTCCACCAGGGAGACGTAGATGCCAACTCCATGCTCGGAGCCCCCTCGGATGCTGAAGCCCAAGCCTTCCTGAGCTTTCTGCCTCTTCAGGGTCACCTGCCTGACCTCTCCCCGCAGGTCCTCCGAGCCGGCGGAGGAGTCCGAGGGAGCTGTCCCGTCCAGCGCGGTGCTGAATTCTTGCCGGAGCCTCCCGCGGGCCAGGGAGGGCGGCCAGAGACGGGCAGCCGGGGCGGGAGAGGGGAAGCGGGCGGGGGCGGCAGCGCCGGGCACAGGCAGGACTCTGGAGGACCCGGCGCCATCGTATCCTGCCCCAGCGGCGGGCAAGAAGTCGGCTTTCAAGTAAAGCCCCTCCGAGGTGTACTGGTCGAAGAGGAGCTGATCCGAGCGGGGAATGACTAAACGCAGCATGGGTAACAACTGCCTCTTCTCCGGACCGTCCAGCAGGACTTGGAGCGTCTGCACTAAGTCGTAGACATTCCGCCGGCAGTGATAGACGTTCAGGCAGTGGATGAACTGCTCGCGCTCGGCTTCGGTCAGCAGCAGGTTGAGCGCCCCGTGCAGCTTCCGCACGTTGGCCGACAGCAGCCGGATGCCGGCCCCGGGCGCCCCTGCCTTGGACCCGGGCTGTCCCGCAGCCCCCTTGCCCCCGCCGTCGAAGGAGTTGGAGGGCGAGGAAGAGGCGCTGGAGGTGCAGGAAGCCACCGACAGGCGGTCCAAGTCCGCGCTCATCGCCTCCTTCCCGAAAGAGACGGATGCTGGCCAGCCACGGGGAAGCAGGACATCGGGAGACAACTGGACCGCGGGGCGAGCTTGGGAGTCACTTGGGGGGCTCCCTTCTCCTCGCCCCCCTTGGCTGGAAGGGCGAGCCGGCGGGCGGAGGAGCCATCGGGGGTGCCCGGGCGCCGGAGAAGGGGAAGGAGACCCGGGGGGCAGGCGCGCTCCGGGGAAGGCGTCGGCGATCTGGCTCCCGGGCGGCGCAGCTTCCCTGCAGCGGCGAAGATCTTGGCCTGCGCTTTGCAAGGCGAGGAAAAAAGAGGAAGAGAGTTCAGAGCCGGGGGAGGCGCGGAGGACGGATTCCGTGGCCGAGTCCGCCGCGGCCAGCTCGCCTCCCTGCCTTCGGCGGAGCGCTGGCGTCTCCCAGCTCCCGAACTCCTTGGCGCCTCCTGGTTGGCACAACTCTGCTTCGCCCGAAGAGCAATAACCACATCAAGTATGGCAATTATTATTATTATTATTATTTTTTGCAAAGGTGCACGGTCTCGCCCTGCCCGCGGTCCCCCTTTGCCCTTTCTAAACAACCACCACGGATACCCTTGTCAAAAGAGCCTCTCTTTCTGCAGACGCGGCTTTCCCGAGCACGCCAGCCAGGACTTTCTTCAACTGTTGAGCGCCCCTTCAACCTCCGCAGCTGCCAGTCTGGCGGGACCAACCTCTTGGCAGAAACCTGCTCAGGAAGTGACGCGCCTCCCGGTTGCCAAGAGACGGACTGATACAGTCCGGGCTCCGGCAAGGTGAAGGTGCTGAGCGCGATCGAGCCCCGCCAGCTCCGGCCAGGCTGCCTGCGACCAGGACGAGGCTTTTCCTCTGCCCACTTTCCCCCGCTTCCTGGTCCGTCCTGTTCCACCCCACCCCACCAGGTGCCCTCCTTATGCCCCAAATCCTCGCCAAGATGCCTGGCTGAAACCCAACGGGAGAAGCTTTCTCTGAACGGTGCCAAAAAAGAACCAGCCACACGGACTTCCTGCTTGCTGAGAAGAATCCCTGGATGGACCTGTCGTTTAAGAAGGAGAGCTTCAGGTTGGAAAAGGTCTTGCAGGAAGCAGTGAGGCAGAGATAAAGATGTTCCTCCGCCATGAACTCAAAGGCTCCACCATCTGTATTCCTACCAAGAAGAAAATGATCCAGATTTGGGGTGGTGTTGATGCCAGACAGATGTTCACCACTGTATCTCTTCCTTTGCTTTCTCTTTCTCCCTTCTCTTTCTCCTTTCCACACACAACCTGTACCCGAAGCTAAATGCATTAAAAATGCATTCCAAGTTGGAAATGCAACAGGCAAAGCTTTCCTCTGTCCTCCCTCAAAGTTGCTCACCATGGAAGTGATCCTGGTGCCTTGCATGGCAGATCTTTCTAGAACAACTTCAGGTTTGCATCTCACCTTCTCTTTCATGGCAACTTCTCTCCACCCCCAAGACCTTTAGAAAAGGCAGTAACTTATCAGACACATTTCTTGCCAAACAGCAGCACCGATTGAATTCCTGCCTATTCAGCATCAATCCAGGTGATTAAGCTGGCATTGTCCAGCTTTTTATAGAAATGCCAACAGGACTCTTGCACCATTAAAAATGTGGGTCTGGTAGGGCGATTTGTAAAGATGCCCATAAACAGCATCTGCTTTATGGCCAAGAC